>NC_132941.1:56688637-56886137 GCF_034638445.1 Ciconia boyciana | reverse complement strand
CGTGTTCATTCTACAAATCCTTGCAGTGCAGTTGCACAGATCATTTTAAAAACACCCGCATCTCTGAAATTGCATCAACTAATGATAATGTTTTCCTAGATTTATGAATGGCAAAAAGAAAGAGATTTCATGTTTAGGGATGAACATACAGCAATCTGCAAAACCAAGAACAAAAATACATTTTAAACAAATGCACAAAACGAAAATATTTTCCTTTAATAGAAATTGATTATTTTCCTCATTAATAATAATATTTTATAAACATTTTTTGAATCTTCACCTGAATTTGTCAACAAGTATTCAATGTTTTAATAAACTTTTATCTGCAAACATCAATAATCCCATTTTCAGCCGAGGGAGTTTCTCACAAAACCTGTTACAGAAGTTTCCCGACTGCATTTCTGATGGAAGAATCACACAAATGCTCAATTAGCTTAGCCTTGCTATGTGGTAACACACAGCTATCCTCCTCCTCCTCCCGAACACTACACTTAACGTTTTTTCTTTTCTGTTTTTTAAGAAACGGAATTTGCTAAGATGTCTTATTTGGTGAAAAATGCTCTAAAGCATCTTAAATCACCTGAAAAATCCACTTTATCTATTAAATTTTCAGGTACTAAGATGCACCCATTTGTGTATATTCAAGCTGAAAGATGTGGCTCGGTTCTGTGCTTCCGACTAAGCAAAAAAGAAAATAAGAACTCTAAATTTGTCTCTTCCTTTCTGCTTTTTGAGACACAAACATGGTAGCATCTTTGGCTACGCAAAGTTGAAAAGGAACGTTATTTTAATTGACTCCGCATAAAAAAATGTTTTTGATAATTCAATCAGTGTGTTTTCCCAATTTTACTTTAATAAAATTTCCATAGTAATACCTTTTGTGGATTTTTTTTTTTTATGTTGATACTCACTTAACCTACTTGCAATTCTAAAGAAGTCAACACTTGATTGTGACAATGTTCAAAAGAATTTCCTATGCCACAAGCACAGTAAAAACTTTCACCAATTAGTGCAGGAAAAAAGGAGGGAAAAGCCAGAGCGCTGGTGCTCAAAGAGCCAGGCCTTGCGGCAAAGCTGTCATGTCGAGTGGATTGATCAACAGGACCGCAATTTCTAATGGCATGTTGTCATGAAAAGTCAGCCACGGGGAGCCACCTGCTTTACTCCTCCTAGACAGCTAGGGAAAGGAAGGGGAGAAAAAAAAAACCCCACCCTGCTCCATACCTAGTTCTGCCAGTCCCTTTTGCTAACAATTTTGGTAAGGGTCTCCTGATTTTTATTCAGTAGGAATATGTCAAACCTCCAACCGTATTATCCAGCCTCTAAGATTAGAGTCGCGCAGAAGGCTGATGCTCTTTTTTGGGGGGGAGGGGGGGGAGGGAGAGGGAAAAGAGGATGAAAAAAATTATCTCTATCCCCCAAATACTTCTCAGATCAGAAAATACATCCGTCACATCTCTAAACCAACAAAGTTTGTCAACGGCTTACAACGTACATCTAAGACATTCTGCAAGTCAAGAACAACACAGAGCGTAGACCTTCTGTGCGTGGTGTTATTTCAGCACCACCCTCCTTCACCCTCACCGAATCATAAAAGCCTGCATTTGATGTGCGGTAGTTGCTTTGTTTCAATTTAGTTTACCTCTAACTTTTAGGATCGGCTCATTTATCCTAGGATCACGGCATCGTTAAGTCCTGGAACCCCATCTTAGCTGGCATGGCCAACATTTCAGATTGAATTGCACAGGCAATTGTGCAAAACGCTGTGTTGAAGACAAAGATAACAGCTTCCTTGTTTTGCTGTTGGAATATTTGCTCGTGCTTGATGGAACATAATTAATACTTCGAGAACTTCCAACAACTTACCACTGAATAACAGCGCCAAACAGTCTGTCTTAATCACTCTCCAGGAATGTGCTAGTGTCGTTTTAACCCATGGCCCCGATTCCCGTCACTCAAAAGACATGGAGATTTCCCTCTTTTAATACATACAAAAGCCAAATATATTACTTTCATTCTGTTATGCCTCACAGAACATACTGCAATTGCCGAAGGAATTAAAGCCTGTTTAAAAATATACTCCAACACTGCGCTTTAAGAGAAAATGGAAATGTTGGACTTGGCCAGATCTGTTTGGAAACCTCGTACAATTTTTAAGCTTTTTTTTAAACCTAAGTTTTCATTGATTGGAACAGACATTTAGTTTTGTTTCATTTGTACAAAAGATTTCACGTTTCATATCTGTTTGCTTAAGAGGGTCCAAACCAAACTGTACTATGCACTAACTGCTAATTTAAGTGATTTTTGGGAAACAAAACAGAAAATTTGGGAAAAAAAATTTCCAACAACCCTCACCTATGTACAAAAGAAAAAAAGTCAAATAAAAGTTAAAGAACTTTTAAGTTCATGAAACCAAACCCCACTTGGCATGCAAATCACGTACTGTAACCTTTTATCGGCGCAGCCTCTGGTCTCATCAGTCGATGAAATTCTCAGCCCGCGGCAACAGCTTAGCCGAGGGACGCAGACCAATGAGAAAATATTCATTGTGTTAGCATTTCAAATGGCGAGAAAGGAAGAAGAAGCGCTAACTGATCACTGCCCGTGGAATTAATTGGATATTCCAAGAATAATGTCTCTCACTGAAGATCCTTGGAGGCTGAACGCTAGTAGAGACCACATTTTGTGCGGTGCCTTCAAAAAGAGACCGCTTGGGGGTAGTGGACATATTAGGGTTTTAGCGCATTTCCCTAAAGGCCAGAAAATAATCAGATGCACTGAACCAAACTCGGCTAATCCATTCCATAATTATACACACAAATCCAATAAACTTTGTCACATTACTGGAAAATTAAACTATTACAGTGAAGCCTTTTGCTACTTTGAAAAAGTTTGAATTCCCGTTTTATCCAAGAAAGAAAAAAAAAAAACAGGGGAAAAACCACCTCGGCGAAAGTCAGAAGTTTTGGAGGTTGCACATGCAGGCGTACATGCTCACATAGATGCATACGCACTGGAGCCCAGAGGAAGAGTAATGCTTAGCTGTAGTCTTCTGTTATGCTTAAAGCTCAGGTAGGTGTCCCACAGCTTCCTTCCTTTATATGGAGGGGATTTACGTTTCGGCTTTATTGCACATAGCCCAAGCATATGCAATGACCCTGTCCAATATTAGTATAGCTTTCCTTAAGACATATCTTAATCTAACCTTTTCAAGACTCTTTTGCTTTCAGACTCAAAACAGCATAAAAAATGAGCATTGTTGTGGAGCGCTGAGAGATTGAACTAAGGCTCTGGCTTGGTCCAAAGCAGTAGCCCTCTGGATGAACAGCTGCTTGTGCAACTAAATAAGCTCCATAGACGAAAAGGTAAAAGAGGAGGGGGAAAAAAAAAAGAAAGAAGAAGAAGAAGAAAAAAAGGGGGAAGAGGAAAAACCCTGAGATTAGGAATCTTCCCAAATGTTGCATCTTTCCTATCGACCGCTGGCCTAGCGTGAGGTGTCAATTTTGACTCCAAAGAGAGCACACGAATTCGCAGCGGTCCCATTATGCGGTCTCTGCGCTCATTGTAAATTCTGTCAACGAAGTCAATCTTATTAACTTCCGCACTGGTTCACACATGACATTTTCTTCAATTTTCTTGCTGACATCAAAAACATCAATTAGCAGCCCGAAAATAGGAAGGAACGAATGACAGAGCCTGATAACGTCAACTATTTGAAGCCAAGGGTAAATCTATTCTCCAGTTCTGAATGCGTTCATTACAATTGCATTTTCAAAGAAGACCTCCAAATAGCAAAGAAAATTAAATTTATCATCTAGAAATGCCTAGAAATTGTTTTTTTAATCCTATGTCTATCTCTCAATCCCAGAGTGTAATACAAAGTATCGCAATTCAGTTTTATGATAACATGCCACAACTTTAATAGAAAGTTTATAAAATATGCAGCCCTTGCCATACTTCCTATCACATAACAACTACAAGGGGTGAGAAAAAATTTGTCCAACAGATTGTAGCATCGCCTTGTCTGCTCCATCGGTTCTCATAGGCTGGCACAGCACTTACACACACACACACACGCACGCGCGCGCTCTCCCGATACATGGACACACATCTCCCCCCCTTCCATCCATGCTTGTGAAGAATTTATGAGCTATGCAATATCCAGCGACTTTAAAACCCCAGCAAGCACTACATTACTGGCGTGCGGGGGGAAGGTGCGCGCCGGAGCTGCCTCGCATTTGCATTCGCCCAACTCTTTTCATGTTTCAGAGAAAACAAACCCAACTCCCTGCCTGGGAAAGCAAAGGGAAAGTCCAACCAAAGACTTGACGCTAACTGACAAGCGCCAAGCACATGCATTCAATCAGCTGCCAGAACTTCCGCTCGCTGAACTCTCGCCCTCTTTTCATTTTATTGACATTTTCAAAAATAAATACATAAAAATAACCTCCCGGTAACACAGAAACAAGACACACGTGTCAACACAACATGGTCCGTTTGCTGCACTCAGCAACAAGTTTCTGGAGAAAGGTAAACGTGTTTAATACGAGGCAAAAAAAATGTAAGGCAATAAACCTGTTTTCGTGGTCTTTAAAGAAGCCCCGGCTTGCTTTAGTTATTTATTTATTTACTTCGCCGCTGCGCCCGCTTTGTGAGCCATCGTTTCATGCTTGTATTACATCTCCTAGGGAGTGAATAAAAGCAAGTTTAGTGGCGACCAAAGACACTCACTCGGACTTAATGCAAACAGAAAGAGCAGCTACACCCCGATAAACAGATCACATTCCTTCAGCCCATTGATTTTTTGATCTTTTGACATTTTTTAGTTGCTTCCATTCCCTTCCTTGTCTTTTCCTCAATGTCACAAAAGACAAAATGTCTCGGCAATTGATGGCAGGGGTATCTATTAGCTGTCAAGCCGCCTTTTTTTTGTTCCCCTGCACTGGCTAAGAAAGTACAAAATAGAAAGCTGAGAACTGGCAAGGAAACAAATCGTAGGAATCACCTAATTTAATGGGCTCATCATATTCCAGGATTTTGGCTTTTCCACATCTGATCTCTCTGGGAAGCAGCTGGAAGGTGAAAGGGGGAAGGAAAAAATGTTACGTTGAAGGGGTTTCTGTAATTTTTGTTGCCAGGTGGAAACAAACTAGGGAAGACAGAGGGAAGGAAAAACAGGAGAAGAACTCCTGGGAGGTTTGGTGAGGTGCCTCCGTCTCTCTCGCAGCATTTTCCTGCCCGCGCATAGAAACAAACCCGGCGCAGAACGAGCCTCTCGGCTCGGCCACGCTTGGAGGGATGCTGGACATGAAACGGAGGTGGCTGGCGCTTGAAAAACTTGTAAAATTATTTTACAGCACAAGACAAAAAAAAAATTGTGAGACACTCATGAATGATGGTAAATCTGGCTGCTTTTTTTTTTTTCTTTCCAAAATTTCATTTTGGACATTTTACTCTTTGCCACAGCCCTTGCCAATGCTGATCAGAGTGAAGGCAAAGCGCAGCTTATGTTTTATCTCCTACAGTTTACCGCAGATGACTGTAACCTGTGCTCAGGAGATTTTTGGTTTAAGCGAACAAATTATCAGTCAGAAAGCATTTACAATTGTTTAAAATACAAGCGAAGCAGATTGCAACACACAACGAATCAATGTATATTTAACAACAATAATAAGTAAAATACAAAAAATTTTCTAGGCAAACTATAAATTTTTCAGAAGATAATTACATAAAAAATCTCAGTGAATATTTGTGTTTGGTTTTGAATGCAGACTCTGCAAAAATCACCAGAGAAACTGCTTCTTTTGATTTTACAAGATTTCATAAAGCAAAGAAGTGAGTGGCACAAGAAAGATGAATTATTTTACAAGCAAACATACTAGTGTCATTCAAGGAACAGACACTGCTACAGACTGCTTTAAGCACAGAAGGGAGTGTAAAACAGAATGAATTTGTCTTGCCACAGCTTTTTTTTTTAATGTTGTTTTGCATTTGAAATTTCTAGGAATATGACTTTTCAGTTAGGGCCCGATCCTGGTAATCAACTGCAAATGGGGCCTGAGAAAGGACTTCAGAGTCTCTGGCTGCATTCAAACAAGTCTGCTGGACCATGGGCAGGGAACACAGTTTTGCCTTTTTTCTAAAATCTATGCTTCTGACAAGAATCGTCTCGTTTTTGCCAATAAGACACTGTTATTTATTTTGATGTTGAAATTGCATCCACTTGGAAGAATAAAGATAACTAAATTTGACTAAAAAGAAAGAAAAGGGTAACATCTGTTAAGCATAAAAAATTTTCTCCAAAATATCGAGGAACACTAAATTATTTCTCCTAAAACCTGAAATACTCTACTGCATGCCAGGAATAAGCTTCTTTCCCCCCTTTAAATAAGTTCAAGTTTAAGTCAAAGAAGCAAACAGGCACAGACTTTGAAATATTTCTATCAGATTAAAATATAGGAAGGAGAAGAAATCTGGAGAGCAGCTAGCTTAGCTTCTGCGAAAGCATACCTTAACTTTGCTGTTTATAAGGAAAGTTTATCGGTGTTCAGGTAAACCCCTGAGCTTGAAAAGAAGAAACAGATTTTACAAAATACCCCTTCTATTTTATTTTCCCTTGTCATTTCATTCCGGAAATCCCGGCGATCATCCCAGCTATTCATGTGTTGATATTATCAGAGGTTTATAAAAAAAACATGTCCGTTGAATTAAAACATGTGACTGGCCAACAGCAGCAGCCAAACTGACCACAGGTTAGCGATGGGGATGAACTATGGTTATGTTTTTTTAAACCCCGCGCTGTCCTTGAAACGGAGGCTGCATACGGCTCCATTAGATACAGCTACGGTGCTCTTGATCTATTATTTACAAAGAAAAACCCTTCACTACTTAAGTGGCCCCTTCTATTTCAGCCGCATCAAACAACTTGGAAGGGGGGGGCGAATGAGAGGGGAGGGGGGAAAACTTGAGTTCATAATATAATTCTATGCAAGAGAATTACTCGAGTAAGAAAATTCAGAATGCCTGGAATAAGGTTTGCATCCAAACTGCAAACATATCAGCTCCAACCAGAAAAGCTTAAATGATAATAGCCTTAGTTTTTTATAAAACTAACATAAAATTTAACATAAAATTTATACACAGATGCACAAAACAATTTATCTCCTCTCTAAAAAGTAAGATGAAAGACTGAATGAGAATTGCAGGACTTCTCATTGTAAAAAAATCACCATTTTTCATTAAAATATAATTTTGCATTAAATTCTGTAATTATCAAGACTATTCTTTAAGTCATACTGCATTCAATCTAATTAGAAAGCTTAGATCTCACCTTTGTACTGAACTTTCAACTCTCTGATGCCAATTAGAAACTATTTTAAATGATTTCCCAATTAAACTGACTCCTGTGATCAATTCTGACATAAGATAAAACCCAGAATTTTCAGGGAGGGGGGGAAAAAAAAAAAAAAAAAAAAAAAAGAGAGGCATAGATGTACAGCCTATCTGTATTTCTGAAAATAGTTTGAATAGTTTTTTCATCCTTATTACGAAGAATATCTCATCTCTTATGCCTGGAACATCCTCTCAGAAACAGAGCTCATATCAAAAGTGTTTAAACTGCAATTAGTATTGTTTCATTATTCAGCACGTTTCCATTTGCAATAAATATCTTATTTTATTACGCTCTATATTTGGTTCTCACGTTATAAACTATCACATTAGATGAATTATAAATGTAAACTATTAACAGTTTAGATTCTTTTAAGTTGTTATCAATTTCAGGCTTTTGACAGCTTAAAGGAAATTCAGTAAACATACCTCCTCTCCTCTAGAATACGGCTTCTATAAAGCCAACAGCCATCTCACAATTAATAAATGGCTGTATTCTCCTTTTGTGGAGAACAAAATTAACTGAAGTTTCCCATATAAAAGACCATATAATTAACATTAGTAAAATGTGTTAAGTTACACTTAAGATATTCCGACAGCCTAATTATATCAATGAGTCATCTAACTCCTGTTTGTATCAATTCAATTTATCTTCATTTAAATCAATGCAGCTTGATGGATAGGTATCATTAGAAGTGACAAAGCATCACACTTGCAGAAAAATGCAGGACAAGGCGATAGCCTAGATAAGGCAGCCTGAGACCTTCTAACGCTGCGTAGCTGGAAATGACTCCTTGTATACACATCATTGCCTTCGCTAAGGGTGTCTACAAGTTATCATTAGACACATTCATTGTTAAAGACTAACCAGGTCAGTGTTTCTGATCAGGTTGCAAATTAGACCAATTGAAGTGTTCTTAACCTACAGACTGGTGTCAGTAAGGACCTAACGGTGCTGAAGCTACATAGTAATGTGTGCCGAGTACACCACCATTACTGCACATTTCATGCTGAACACAAACAGATTTAAGCAAAGCGTTTGGGGGGGGCGGTGTACAGAGAATACCTGTTGTTTTAGTGCAATTGTGAGGCAAAACAATTGTTCCATGCCAAACGTATTAACCAAAAGTGCAGACTTGGGCAATGAGAGCATTAGAAGTGCAGATAAACATGTCATTATAAAGCCAAGGAACCAACATGCATTTCTATTTCAAATTATAATCCTGCCGGCTTTCCATATAATCGTTAAATAATAGTTTTCAGAAATACAAATGATGGCTAAATGAGGGGTTTAAAGTCTGATCTAGCACAAGCATTATACTTGGCTGAAAAAGCTGATGTTGGGAAGGAGGGGGGAAGAGTAAAATGGTTTCACTTTTCACACTTACTATTTTTTCCTCCATTCCATTTTCCTGCACAGATTCTAGAGGCAAGTGTTGCATCCTGCCTGCTCTCATCAGTGGGGCATGGCACGCAACTCAAACCAAATCCATGGAGCATTAACATATAGAAAATACCTGTGTGACCCATTCAGATGTTGACATTTTGCAAAGTTAGGCTTTTGTTTTTCTTGTAATAAAATAGCATGCAAGGCATTCATTTGAAGTATGTAAGCTATTGGTGCTTCCCTGCTTGACTGCTAAGTGTTGGATAAAATGGGCATTGCTGTTGACGGACTACTAGAGGATTGTTATTTGGAGAACTTCCTCATGAGTTGCCTTTAAACAGATAGAACAGTTAATAGGTGTAGGATTGCAAGTTGAAGGGTTACAGTCAAAATTATTAAAAACACACAAGAAAATTTACACAGGATGCACAGGATTCTGCAATATAGTAATTCACTAAAGAAGTCTGGTATATGAATTTAGGGGTTTGGTGTTGGTTTTTTTTTTAAATATATCCCTTCAGCAAACAACAGAGATCTCCATGTTAATGTCAGTCATATATTTTGTAATCACTGCACAGAAGTAGGGACTACATACAGAGAGCATGTCCCTTAATCAATATGCAAAGAATACATTGTCTCAAGAGTATGTATTTATGGTTATAAGTTAAGATGATTATGTGGATTGAATTTCTGAGCTGGAAAACTCTTTATCAGTTAACAAATGGGAAGCAAACCTCAGTTTAGAGTCACGTGCGGTGATCTCCTTAAAGGCTACTTTTGAAGCAGAATTAAGCTGAAATGAGTGACAAGGTGGAGAGGACACGGGACGCTGCATGACAACCAATGACCAGCTGGACCATTTCAGGTCAGCTGATAAGCAAACGGTATAAATCGTCTGACCTGGGTCATTACAACTGATAAATGCAAGGAAATAATAGCCTTGTATGCACACTCAACACCTTGTATGTCCAGGTTGCCGTAACACCCTGCGTTGGTCTCTATCAGATGGACAAGAACTATGCTGAGCAGCCCAGCACAATCCACAGGAGGAGCCCCTCAGCTGGGATCCAAACCCTCAAGCTGGTGAGTTTGGACAGTGCTGGAGCAGACTAGATCAGGAGACATCAGGAAGGGCATCTAGAATTCACCTCCACACTCCAAAACCCCAAATCATCCCCATTTTATGATTACCAGTTAGTATTGTCAATTTTTCCCTCTATAGCGCTCTTCTCTGTACGAGCACATGCACTGCAGGTTTAAAAAAACAGAACCACCACAACTCCAAGTAAAACACAGAACAGAAGGAGGAAATCAGAAAGTGTCTTGTTAATTAAAAAAATAATTAAGTAAAAGCTTTTCAGACAATCTGACTCAAATTCTGAATGAGCTGCTTCACAGTTTTAGAGAGTCCCAGCCAAATGACGACTACAAGCTGAAAACAAGTGTTATTACAGACTACTATCTACACATGGGCCAAACTAAACATGGCTTTGAAGATCTCCAGACAGTGCTCTGAACGTGAACCTGATCCAAATTCTACCACTTGTTCTCATCTCAAATTCAACTCAAAACCAGGAAAACCTGGATGCTTTAATATGCACTTTGAATTTTTTCATTCTGAATACCATGAGCATAAATATACACAAGCCAAAATAAACCAGTGAGCCAGGATCTTGAAAAGTAACCTGAAAAGTAAAATAAAGATTGGGATGGATCTTTTTTAAAGCAGTTCTCCAGAGGAGGAATACACATACACACGCGCTGCATTGTATGTCTCCAGACTGCATGTGCAGTCAATTGCTATTACGTATCTGCACACATAACAGCAAACTTCAGTGGCTCTTTTATAACATAGCTTAAAGTTATTTCAGCCTTGTTTTTCATGTGTTTACAACCTGGCCTCTAACTTTTGCTCTGGGGTGAAATATAGCTGTGCAACATCTGTTTCCAGGAATATTAAATTATTATTAAAAATGTTTTAAACAAATTAAAATTAATGTGTTTGGGGCTTTCCAGAGAAACCAGTACTCTCCGTGGTGAGATGGGGCTCTCAAGCGTTAGGCAAACTGGCATAACCTGGAATATAAACCTTTTTCTATAGAAAACAAAGGCAATATACCAGTGTCTTCTGCACCACCCCTCTATGCTGAGCTGGATGGACTATCTATCAATAAAAAGACACAGTTCTTGACATTACTGCTGACGCTGTATCTGCACACAGGAAGCGTGGAGGCAGTCTAGAGCTAAGAGTTGTCCAACAGCAAAGGATCTAAGTGGCAATTCCACCTTGAGAGGGTGGCATTGCCAAAGGTCCTTCCTTCCTCCTTAAACCACCTTCCCAATACGTGAGAATCTTCCTGTCTTAAAGAAACTCATCTTCACAACACTTCTGCCATGCAAGGAAGGCCATCATCCCCAATTTACGGAAAGGACACAAGACGTGAGAAAGACCATGTAATTTGCCTCATTTAGCCAGCAGTGGGGCACGATCCCGAATCCACATCTGGAGCTAACATCCCACCAGCCAGTCGGTTAAAGTAATTATGTGTCTGACCTCAAACAAATAATAGGAACTCACTGTTTAAAAATTAAACCTTTCTCTTGTTCTCTATCTCTGAAATAACAAGGTATAACAAGACCCAGCCATGGCCAGGCTGAATGCAGTTGTTTCTGTAGATAAGATAAAGCTTTGAGCCTTAACTGATGTGTAATACTTAAATATGGTCAAAAACCCAGTTGCTATCCCAGAACAACCTAACATCCTCTTCCCATTTCCTCCCTCCCCCAAAAGTCCGATTGTTCTGAGGGGATGGAGATTAATGATATTCATACTTGAATAATAGCTACAGGGAAAAAGCAAGTGAATATATTACAGGACCTGAATTACAGTAGTAAGAAAATACATTGTGCTGTGATGTAGAGATATAAATGAATTAATCCTGACATCTGTTTCTTTTGCAGAGGAATTAGGCATAAGGTGAAGCTGACCTTGCAAGAAGCATGCAAGGTGATCAAGTAAGAAGACGTAATGGTGCCCACTGCTCTCCTGCGTTAGGGAGATAGGACTCTTTGACCTCCTAAATCACACACTACAGCCTTGCACAGGGTGTACACCAAATGTCACCCCACTTTGTACACTGACACAGCAGGGAATTCCAGTAAGAGCTACTGTGCAGTCAGTGCATTTGGTGCAGCACAGATCATTCAAGACCAGGCAGGTACCTTGAGACCCAGCTCAGCTATGGCCTGTAGCAGTAGCCCAGTAGATTGCCACCCAGTCGATTTTTCTCTAAATTTTGATTTTTTCTGAGCTTAGAAGGACATTTTATCTGCAACTGCAACAATGTGCAAGAGATTATCATCACAACAGCTATTTTCATCTGGTCAGGTGACTTTTTTCGAGACTCCTCGTAGTGCTTCCTGGCATTAAGACACTTGTCAAAGCATCTTTGTGGCACATCTCCAGACTTAACAACGAAATCTTCATGCACAAGTTTGGCCCAATGGTTGAAAGGTGAACAAAAACAGCAATCCTAGCAGGTTACAATGCTCTTGCCATATCCTTTGCTTCAGATTTACATTTTCTGAAAGATGTGAACTAGTGTCAGTAAGCTAGAACTGATGCACTTATGGGATTGCAAGCCAAGATTAATACATGTATTGGGGAACTTTGTGTCTCCATAACATTTCACTAATATTTTTAAAGAAAATACATTAGCATGGAAGGAAATGTGGCTCCTGCATAAACAAAAGAGCTATTTTTCAGAAAGGTTTTAGAATCAGACACACAACGCACGCTTGAAAAATAAACCCACACTCAATAGGCTTTTCTTAGTCTTACAAGAAATCCTGGTTTTAATGAACACTCTAAATAAGTTTTTATATAATTTTTTTTTTAAAGTGAATAAACCTGTTTTAACGTGATAGCTTCTGTAGGCCTCAAGAGACATTCTATTGTGTTGGCGGATTAACTCTATTCACCAAGAAAGAGCATACCAACATGTCTTATTATGCCCAACAACTGCAGAGATCTGCATGAATGAATGGTGTGCTTACATATGTGTGCTGAATCATCAAATGCCCTTTAAAGCAAGGAGAACCCATATCTCTGCTAACTTCCAGCCTTTGCTGGGTGAGTTACTTAAGGCCTGGCTCTTGCAAAATATGAGTCACCCTCGTTGAGACTCCTTGCACAAAGGACGCTCATAGCCCATGGCCTCTGCTGGAGGAAACAACCACAGCTTAGGACAATAGCATGCTCCGCTGCCCGCCCTGCATCTCCACCAGATGTAAGTAAACCTCAAGCACAATCTGCTGGCATTTAACTTGCTCAACTGCCATACCCTCCTGACCTATACCAGCTCAGAAACCGGCATGTAGCCCCTTCTCCATGGAGTGGTATGGCAGAGCTCCAGCAGATCAATGGGGTGGAGGGCAGCGAGCAGTAATGTTTTAAAGAGTCCAAGTTAGATGATCTACTCTGCAGCCCAACACTTGCCTGACAGCCCTACTTTTGGTTAAAGCACATTTTTTGGTTTGCAAATATGGGAAGTGGGAATACTTTGGGTGAAACCTGGCCCCAACAAAGAATGAGAAGCTTTGCAACCTGTTTTCCCTGAGGGCTGCATTTTGTCCGTGTCTTTTAAGACAACATCAGGCAGGACATGAAGTAAAGGATTCCTCTTTGCATTTCACAGAAGCAGGTGTTCAAATACTGGAGGCTATCAAATGAGAGAAGAGCTTCACTTTCTCCTACCTTCACTAACAGACTGAATTTAAAAACAATTAGAACCCCTGGGAAAAAAATCTAATCACAAAATCGTAGCATTTAAAGGTAATAGCTCGTACTACACACAGCAGTGGTGCCCCCAACCCAAGATTTGCTGCTCATGGATGTCAACAATTCTTGATGTTGCTCTAATTAGCTTTTCGGCTTCACCTTCTGCTTCTTTAGTATGAGTAAAAGAAAAAATATCTTTTTTTTTTTCTTTAGGGCCAGGGATTTAAGAGGAAGCTGTTGATTTCAATCAGTCTTGGGCCTTTACCCTGTAATATGGTCCTCAATGCAAAGTCTTGTGTCTTTCCATTTACGTAACAGACTCCCATGCTACAGGGCCCCACAGAAGGCTCAAATAGCCACAAAGAAAATACCCACAAACGACTCTTCCTACAGCTGATCTGGTAGAAATCCCTCCACCTGCAAAGACATGCTTTTGTGCACTGTCTCACTCTGAGATGGGCTGTGTGAAACCACAAAAATGCAGCTCCGACGGCACAAGCTCCATCTGCGCTATGAAGACTATTAAGGCTAATCCAGCATTCCTAGACTGTGGTGCGAGATGTTCCCAGTATAGACCTGCTCCAGCAGCGCTCTGCCAGTGAGCTAAGTACTCTAAAACCATAATTCGTCTCGTATTTCTCCAGGCAGCCGCGCCAGGTCAGCCGATCCCGGCTGCTCGCCCCTGCGCCCTGCCCTCGCCTGCGTCTTGGCAGCGCAGCTGGTGGCCAACGTGCACGGTGAACCAGACGGTGGGACCAACCCCAGCCAGGGCCATCGGTCTGTCTGCTTTGAGGGTGGATTATTTTTAACCCACAGCCCTTCTCTGATTTGGTCTCCCAATCATGGCAGTGTAGATGAGAGCATGGTTTACCATCCACCTGAGTGGGTCCAACTGTGGGCTGCAGCCCGGGTCTGCAGGTCTCTACGGTTTCCACCATGGCTCACCTGGTCCCACAGTGAACCAGTTTGGGAGGCTAAATCCACACACTAAAAAAAAAATAAAGAAGAAAAAAAGAAGCCCTCCTCTGCCAAGTTATCTGCCACTACAGCTTTCTGAGTTAGCTGACAGGAGTCAGAAACACCAGCACCGGGGTAAGGAGAAATGCAGCAGAGCCACGGTGAGGCCATTCCCTTCAGCTGCCTTCAGTCTGATGCTGTGTCAGCCAGAGTGCAAAACCATATCCCAAAGACAGCGTGCATGGGGGGGCAACTGCTGAAGCTGGCACGGGCACTGAAAGAAAAGCTTGTCAAACTATACCCTTGGAGCACACACAATTTAAACTGGTGAAAGCAAGCTTTTGCCAGCATGGCTTCACAACGTTTTGCCCTCCAGTGAGCAAAATCAACCATATCATCAAAAGCGCAGTTTTACTGGCATAATTGCATCTACGGATTCACAGGGGATTTTGCCTGAACAGCTACAGCGGTATAAAAAAAAAATAAATAAAAACCACACTTCTTCATATCCTTGACCAATGTAGCTGTGCTGGCAAAACTGTTTATAGCAGACCTGGCCTGTATTACTATCGCACCTCGTATCAGAAAAATTTCCTCCACTACCTCTGCTGCTTAGTTTAAGCTCTACAGTTCATGCAATAGAAACCAACTTATTTTCACTTCTGCTTATACTCAATCCCCATTTTCAGGTTTACAGACCTGATGCATTTCAAATACTGCAGGGGGGAGTTTAAAACCAACTGCCTTCCTCTTGAGTGGGCTTTGTAGATACAATTTTAAAAAAAAACAGAGGGAATCCTGGCTGTGAGAAACTTTTTATCACTATTGCTAATAACAGGAACTCTCTTTACTAAGCATGCAGTCAGGTTTCTGTAGTCATTATATAGGTAGATAGTTGCTGGCTAGCAAAGGTGTAACTGCAGCCACATACCAGCACCCTAACTTAGCCCCCACAATTAGCAACCCCATCTTCCAGTCAATGTTGATTGGCAGGCCCCTGTTAGGATGATAAAAATAGATATAAAATTAGAAAGCATCTCTTCAGATGTTATTGGGAAAATCATTCTGGGAGAGACGAGTTACGGCTGGTGGGCTGCAAGGTGAGGAACAAGCAGAGGAAACTGCATGGGGATGATGCCCACCACAAGAACAAGCACAGGAGGCAACAGCCACTCGCTGGACTACAGACACGTGTGTTTTGTCACCTGGATGGACATGCTCACCGCGTGAACGGGACTGTGCCATACCCTCAAACTAAAATTCAAACTAATCGCTCCCGCAAGCGTCTTCATTTACTGTATAGCTGCTGCTGAAGAGATGTTTGCACGGGATGCACCTCAGCCAGTGGTTGCTGAGCTTCTCCACACCCTTCACTCTGGAAAACAAGAGCATCAGTGTGCCCACAACGACATCGGAGCAGCCCTCTCCCTCCCCCTGCCAGCATCCACACCCCCCTGAGCGGTCACCCCAACCTTAGCTGCCTGCCCAAGGAGCGTGCAGGCACGACAGAGGGTTTCCAGGTTCAGTGGGCACTTTGCTGCCTTTCAGCAGGCAGAGGACCGAGCCCCACGGCTGCCCCAGCCCCGGGCAGAGGCACCGGCCCCACAGCCTCCTCCCGCCGCCAGCCCAGCCAAAGTGCAAACTTTGGAAAACTCTCCATCCAGAAACAACTGTGGGATCTCACTCGCTTGTACCTTTTGTGCATTTCTTTGTCCCAGTTACCAGGGGAATTCACATGAGAAGAGCAGCTCTGTTTCCTAAAGGTGAACTGAAAGTTTTAAAACCGGCTTAAGAGCTAAAATGGGTAATAGAATATAAGTGCAGGTTTAAGATTACCTCTCCATCATTTTACAACTGCCAAATGTTAAGGAAGAACTCTCTTCCTGCTCTGCACCTGGCAAATCCGGAGTTAATGGCAAGACTACTTGATGTGTGGCTTTTTTCTTTTCTTTTTTTTCTTTTTTTTTTTTTTTTAAAATCACTTTCTACTGGAGGGGAGCCTGAATTCACAGAATGGTGGGTATCTCTACAAAGCATAGCCTCCACTTACCAGTATGGGGAAAAAAAGAGAGAAAAGGATTCTGCTAGGTTTCTTGAAAGCATCTGTGTTTTAACCAAGTGGCTCAAATAATATTAATGAATTATACACCCCGTAGAGCAGAGAATAGCAGCTCTAACTCATG
Organism: Ciconia boyciana; assembly: GCF_034638445.1. Taxonomy (NCBI): domain Eukaryota; kingdom Metazoa; phylum Chordata; class Aves; order Ciconiiformes; family Ciconiidae; genus Ciconia; species Ciconia boyciana. The sequence goes on along the minus strand of NC_132941.1, from coordinate 56,869,441 downwards.
ACCTCCAGCAATTCACACTGGGTTGATTTAAGAGGTTGTCACTTCTACCCCTCTGCTGAGGGCTAATACCCCCACCGAGATGGCAGAAGAAAACATGTGCCCATATATCAACCGCTGCAGTCTGCAGCCCAACACGCTGACGGTGGTTTAAGGTCACGCACTGGAGTTAGCGCCCATCCTGCTCCACAGCTTCTCCCGCTCTGATGGTGGGCCAGGGCAGACAGCTCCAGTGCCAGCTCATGGGTCAAGGCCCTGAAACTCATGGCTTGTACTCCCTGCGGTGTCTGCAAATTACAAGACTATCTATCCTTCCTGGCTGGAAACTGCCAACAGTTTTTTTTTTGTTGGGTTTTTTTTTTTAAGTTAGCCCAGTAGCTTTTCAACCACATTGCTTACGTGCTCCCCGCAAGACCATCCTACAAATTTGCAGCAAGAGCAACTACGTCAACTACAGTCAGCAGACTGCAGCTTGCATCTTCAACCAGCAAATCCTCAGGGCCTTGTTATTTGTCCAAGAAGAACAATAAACCATGGTGGCTTAGAAATACTGGAATAACATCATCTGACCCTGAATGGCCATTTTCGAGACTAATTTGCCACCTCTGCATCTCAGATACGAGGATTTCATTTGTTGGAACGGAGGACCAGGGCGGTGCCTAGTTAGTCCTGTGTGAGCTGAGGTGACATCTGCCCGGCGCGTTGGACGAGGCTGCTGCAGAGCAGGAGGACAGGCTTCGGGGTCCCAGCCACGCCGACTGCCCCCGCGCACCTCTCTCCTGGTTTTCCCCCAGTCCGCAGCTGCTCTAATACAAACCAGATACAATTTCCACCCATGGTGTCATTGTGTCTGCTCCGTGCAGAAATAACACAGCAGCTCCCAAGGACTGTAATATCAGGCTCTGCTTTAATGAAGAAAATGGGCTCAGCCAGCTCTTTGCCCCCTCCACATCTCCCTCCCTCACGTGACGTTATTTGTTCACTGCTATAAATGAGGGTAAGCCACATGAAGAACTTGCCACCTTCCCATGGCCCTGTTGGGATAGATGAATGTTTTCCCAACATGAGCAGCTAATCCAGAGGCAGATACACCACCCCAGCTGGAGGAAAAGGATGGCCACAGCCATCCCTTGTGCCCAGACAGGGAACTCCCTGGGGGCAGCACTCATGGAGAGCACCCCTCCAGCCCAGGCTCTGCCGATACTGGTTTCTCTCCCCTCTTTGCATCTCTCTCATGGCCACAGAGGCAAAGACAGGAAGATGTTGGGTCTTGGCTCCTTTTATTTTTGTGCTCTCAGCACCTCCATGCTGGCTAGGCACTACCAGTAGGGCAGTTTTCTTTCAAGGCAGCACCATGGCAGCCCCCAGCACCCCAGAAGAGCTGCACAGATGACACCATGGCTCAGCCCAGATGGATGTGTGTGGGAGAACTGACAGCCAGAGCTGAAGCAGAAATATAGGAAGTCTGAAAAAAAATATTCCAGACTGACACAGCTTGCTTTAAAGAGTCTAAATACATGTTAAAGCATCATTGGAATTGCCAGGAGGGCTGCAAAGCAGACCTCAAGGATCCCGGTCTAAAAACCCACGATGGTAGAGACACTGTTGAGCTCTCAGCTTGCTCACCAGCAGCTGGTAACAACGTCAGGAAAACTCACAAGGTCTCATCTGATTTTAGCATCTACCCATCCCAGCCTCCTGCGGAACTGGATTGGTTTTTACATCTCACACCCCACAGGGTGCTGTTTTGCCATACCTCATAGTATCTGAGTGCTGGCCTGGATGTGCCTGCTGCTGTCACAGCCACGGCATCCTTTCGCTACACAGACACGTGCCAGGACGTGGCAGCACAGCCCAGAAGGGATGACTCCTTTCTCCCCTCACTGGCTTCTCCTTCCTGACTTGTGGCCGTAGCTGTTGGCACAGGGGGAGAAGGTTGCCACCACTGTGATGTTGCCTTCTGGATTTGGGACTAGCTCGCGGGAGTCTCATGGGACCTGGAGCTCCCAGCAGAAGGGCACCTCTCCAGTCACAGGCTCATAAGCAAACTTGCCCACCAGAAAATAAAATTTTAAAAAACCCCAAACCCAAAACCCACCTTAAAAAAAGTCAGTAACTGAATGAATTGGCCCAACAGAGATAAAATCAGATCATTAATCGAGGCCCTCTCCCCCGATAATGAAGTTGCAGACAGAAAAGATGAGAAAATTCTCCTTTCTACTCACCTACTGATCTGCGCAGGAGCAAGCAACCTCTGTAACTATTAGATACCCACACTGCTGAAGTTAATCAAGCAGATAGTCCCACTATTCAGAGAAAAGCTACCATTAAGCAAGACGACAACTATTCCCAGATATAATTTCTAACAGCCTGAAAGGAGTTATGCACAAACACCTTTCAAATATGGAGATTAGGCCTACTTAAACTAATGAGCTATAAGCCAATGGTTGGCTAAGTGGACACTAACTCAAGAACTCAATTAAGATTAAGTAAATAAAAAGAATTATGCATAGCAAAATACATTCCAGTAGCTCTACAGAAGAGAGAGTTGAGATCTACAAGAGCTGTGTTTATGTGCCCCAAGTCTGATACTACCTTGCTACAGGACATGATTCTACTTTAACGCTTGCAATTTCTTCTTCTACAGACCTATTCAAGATGCTCAGTGACAAAAGCATTACATGAGTGGGAGGAAAGGAAAAGCTTTTGCCTAACAAAACTTTGCACCAATACTGCACTCAAATCCAAGTTTCAGTCCCAAACCTACATGGACTTAAATGCAAGATCTACAAGTGCCAGGAGGTCACTGTCCAACACTGCACAACTTTTTCACTGAAGCTGAACCTATTCTAGCGCTGGGGTAGAAACAGGAGTTACCATGAGAGGACTGCTCCATGCATACGGTCTCACTGATCCCCCAAACTAATGCTGGAAAATACATCCAGGAGCCATCTCTCCATGATCAAGTAAAACCAAACAATTTCTAATTATTAAAAATGGTCACTAATAACTTCTCCAACAACTTTTAAAAATTTCTGATACGTAAGTATCTAGACAAACTCATGACCTTATGACAGCAGTTAAAATTAACTCCGAGCAAGTACTTTGGGTTGAGGAATGATTTTCCTGTCTCCGGAAATGAAATTTGCCTTATTATAATAACAGTACGTAAGCCTCAAAAACAAATTAGTACTTTTTCAGGTAACTGCTGTGGTCATGTGAACAACCACTAACATGTTGGTCAGCTGAGCTGAAGTGATTATCTGTGAGAGAAGCGGTAAACACTTATATCAGCAAGCACATATACGGAGCAGATGCAAAAACATCTGCAGTCTGTTTTTTCCCCTTTCTTTCGACAACGCACAAGCTACACATTTGTGTACGTAGATGTATGCATATACTAGAGGACAAGCACACACTCAGTACTCATCCTTCATTTTGTCAAGTGCTCGATGTTATATATAACGTTTTGAATTAAAAAAACCCCAGAAAATACTGGTTAAAATCTTCTACATATTATTTAAGCAAACATCCCAGACCCCTTCATGGTTTCAGATGTGGGTGTGGATATCTGCAAATGACTCACCATCGCTGGCCTGGAAGCCCAGGCACGCAGGGGTGCACCATGCAGGGAGGAGCAGGAGGTCCTTCCCCACACAAGGAGATCTTCCACAGCTCCCGCTTGAACCCTTGAAAAGCCAATGCCAAAGCATCTGCCTCTTGCTGAACTGAATCAGACATTGGTTTTCCAGAATTGAGTATTGCTATCTGGGTTTGAGGCAAGGTCTGAACTGAACCAGGCAGATAAAAATTAAGAGAATGGAGGGGGAAAGTGTATTAAGCATATCGTGAGGCCATCAATCTATATCAAGTACCACCAGCAGGATGGCTCGTGGCTTGTAGGATGAAGCCCTGCAGGAAGCAGGAGCAAAGAGGGACACATGCTACTTCTAAACAACTTAATTTGCTGTCAATATCAAGTTACCAGTGAGACGTATTTTCAGATGCGGGATGTCACGAACACCCCAACTTCACATTTCCTAAAGCACATCCACCCGGAGGCTTCAGACCGCCTCGCAGGGCTGACCATTCTCCTTGGAGATCCTGGAGGAGATTCATAGCAGGTATAAAATTAGTCACTGCTCTGTGTGGCCAACAATAGTTTATTTTTGGCAACATTGTGATATCTTGCAAGCATTACTTATTTCTATTGCCTAGATAGGCAAACTGAGGCACAGAGTGAGGTGGGCGTTAGTCCAAGGTCACACAGACAGCTGGTACGGCGTAATTCTGAGACGGTTTTTACTTATTGAAGCCATTTTTGACTTACTGAAGCCCCTGACTTGATGTGATGAGTGGCTGGGGGCTCAGGAAGGGGCTGCCTATCTGCTCGGCTTGTGCTCTGCTGAGGAGACTCATCCCACAATATTAAGTGGGATTCAAGCACAAGCCACCACTGGCCTACATTAGCTTCCCTTCATGCCTCCTCCCCTGGAAAAGACAGAGGGGAAAAAAGGCGTCTTAATGATGCCCAGGAGGTGCCAATAAGTTTAACTACAGAGAGTCATTTTTGTAATGGCATTCTGGCTGATGCAGTTTGAATAAGGAGGATGAGAGAATCTTTCACTGTGTTTTTCTAAAGCAAATATTTGGCGCTTTCATCTTCCAGTGCTTTAACATGCAATCTGTCACCAAAAAAACCCGTTTACGTGGGAGTTCATGGAAAATATATCATGTTTCAGACGGCAATTGAAGAAGGGGGGGTATCTATTGTACTGCTCAGAAATGTAATTCATGGAAACTGGGTTGCAAACCACACAACTAGGTATTATCCCATCTGCAGGCATGACAACGCCATAGCTTAACACTAATGCTTCACCCCTCCCTTGCCACCACCATCTCCCTGCCCATTGTATCAGCCGGGGTACAGGGTCACAAGAGTCTTCATCATCCCCTGTACAAGGGTCCTCAGCAACTTCCACCCATTTCATAAAAAACTCCGATTCCTCAGTGCACTCCACAGGTCCCCAGGGTGCCAGCCTCATGCTGTCATCTACCTGGAGCATCTCACACACCTGTCAGCAATTCACACCACCAGTAATAAAACCAGACAAAGAATTCTACAACTAAGCACGCTTCTCCAGGGTTTTGTTTTTCCTGGCTAGGAACACCAAGAATATCATGCACATATTTGAGCTGCTCCACCTAGTCATTATCCCGAGAGAAAAGGACAGCCACGCTTCTGGTACGCGGAGCCACACAACCAGTACAAACACAAGCTCTTCTTGGCTGAGCTGCCTGGAGTTCGCCATGATTTGCAACTGACCCATCGCTCGCCAGCTCGTTTCTTGACCACCCTGGTTGTGGCTCCCATTCTCTGTCTGCTTTTGGCATAGCGACAGCATAGGCTGGGTTTTTTTCAGGGTTTTTTTTTTCCCCCCTCCCCTCTTTTTTGCTTTGTGCTTGGCCAAACTCCTGTCTTCCTCTCCGCACATTAACGCAAAGCATCAACAGGAGCAAGCGGAAGGAGGTCACTGAGCACTTGGCTGCTGCACCGCACGGTCGCTGCCATGCAGAGGCCACATGCAAACACCTCCAGTGTGGAGCGGGGTAGCGTAACGGCAGCATTCGGGACAGAAGAGGGCTGACTGCACTTTGGCCATCAATGATCTACTAATGTAGCATGGAAAATCACTGGAGTCATTCTCGTAGTGACACACAAACAAAACCGGGGGATTTATTATTTTTCCCCTTGCCTTTACCACCCGGCTAAAAAAAGCCAAAAAATCCTCCTCCTACAAGCCCAAGAGTTTTCTTCACAAAATTCACACAGTGCCCTACTTGCAGCTGACTAATTTATTTTGTAGTGGATTTAACACTTGACCACAGCTAGCTCTGAGAGTGGACCTGCAACGGACTGTTACGCAGAATTTGGTGGTTATACGATTAAGAATAATCTATAGGGGTCTTCCACTTGCATTTTCAGATAACGACGGATGTTTTTGCACCTCAGCGGCATAGGGACCGACCATTTCTATTACTGCAAGTACAAGGTTAAGTGACGCACCCAAAGTCAAAAAGGGCAACAACCTCCTTGATTTGCAGTCTGCTATTTTAATACCCAAGATGATCCTTTCCAGCCTGCAACATTTCCATTTCCAGATGGAAAACTGCTTCCCTCTTACAACACAAAAATCAGAAACAACACAAAATCAGCTGCTGATGTTTTCTTTACTCTCTGCCTCTGCTCTTCCTTCCTTTCCTTGGCTTATACACTGGGATCAATTACCTAAATTTCTTGCTCAGCTGAAGTGGCAGGTGTCCAGTCATTACAAAGACAGGAATTAGATTACAGAGGAATTTACCTGCTGGAGACTGCCATTACCTTCCTGAGCAGAGCCAACAGCAGAAGTGTTGCACCACACTCACTCAAGCATGTCCAGCCTGTGCCAGCGACACAGTGCTGCTCGGCCGCTCTGCTCTGGGGACGGGAGACCCACGGGGCTTCCATCTCCTGCCACAGTCACCTAAATCATCCCCCCCCCCCCATCGAAGCCAAACCACAAGACATAAAAAGCTCTGAAGCCCATTTAGTTTGCATGAAACAGCTCTGGGAAGGGGATTAGTTTTCTCTCATGAGGGATATTTATATCTGCTTAGAAGAAAATATGAAAAAAATGAAGGAGCGCAAGCGGCAGACCAACAAGCCACACATGCGACACGTGGGCAGCTGGAAGCACTGACGGCAGCAGGTCCACGCTGGGGTCCACCCCACCTCCACCCCACCCTCTGGGAGGGACAGCAGGGAGGACATCACCCTCATGCTGTTTTAGAGTGGGGAAGGAGGAGGAAGAGACATGTCTTTAAATCTTCTTCCTCCTTCACATCCAGGGCTCCTATTCCCTGCTCTGGGCAGCAACAAGTCCTTATGAACCTTACACTTTCTGAATTAAGAAGAGCTGGGCAAGGGAGAAAAGCTGTTTTATTGCTATAATTTCACATCTGTCTGCCTCCAGGGTGGCCCTGCGTTTTCACAAGCCCTGGGGACATGTCGCTGTCTGAGCACAGCGGCACGCACCACGCACCCATGTGCCAGCCGGGGACACCCACTCCAACACCGCACCCGCGGGCTGGACCTGGCTCCGGGCTCGCGCTGCACCGTCCGGTCTGGCTGTACTGCCGCTCCCTGTCGTCTCTGCTGGTTTTGTCATCTTTTTCTAAGCTGGAAATACACCTTCAAAAAGAATCAGGGGGGTCACTTCCACAACCGGTGCCGTGTTCGCTGGGATGAAGGGAAGCGCGACATCCACTCTCCTTCTCCCAGCAAGCAAAGGCCAGCAACCAATTTACCTCCTTTTTCAAGCCGTGTTTATCCTTCCCTGGCCGCGAGTACCCAACAGCTTTTTCCTGCCTGCTGTGAAAAGCAGGTTTCTCACCTGTCACTTCAGCTTGCTGTAAGCACAAGCCTGATCTGAAAACCACCGGCAGTGATGACACACTCAAACGAACGTCTACTGATTGAAGGCCCTCGTGATCACCCTTGACCCCAATCCTGTAGATCATGTTAAATCCAACATTATCTCCCTGCCAACTTTGTTTTCCTAAGAGGTGAAAGACTGACACCGGAGCCTGGACCTGAGGGGCTGAGTGAAGAGCCTGTCAGGCAGAAGGTGGCTGGAGATGGGGAAGCGGGATGAAGAGGCTGAGATGCCACTGACACCCCCTCTCATCCCTCCCTCTCTCTCCTCTTTACAAGAATTTTTCTAGGGGTTAAAAATAAAGATAGTAAGAGAATAAATCAGAACTTGGACTTTGCAAATGGAAAAATAAATCTGGAGTGAACTAAATGCCTCCTGTTGTCCTTCGCTGGAAAACTGAAATTAATACTGGGCTCAATAAAGCCTTCTGGTTTAGTACAATATGAGCCTGTAGCTCTTTTTGTAAATCCACCTCACCCCGCTGAGGCAAGGCACAGCTCTTATACTCATTTCAAAGAGCCAGATGTGATGCATCTCCTCTCCTTGGGCTATATGCCACTGCCCACCACAGCTGGGGTGGACCTCCCTCCAAGGTGGGCACCATGAGCCCCATCCTCACTGAGCCATTCTTAGAGGCACCATGAGATGCACTCTCCCAATCTTATTTGACTACTCCATGAGGGACCTGGATGGGTTAAAAGCAAGCCACAACAGACTATTTCCATGTGGAAACAACTTTGCCTCTACTCTTCCGAAAATCCATGTTTTAAATAGGCCTTGGGTAGAAATGACAACAGGCCTCAAGGTGTATGAAACCTGTACAGAAGAGACACAGGAATGGGATAAAAGGGGGGGAGGAAAAACAACTTAGACTCATACGCTGCTTTTTAACTCAGCAGAAACACAGAGCCTTACTAGGTTATTTGCCTGCAAAGATTCACAAATTTATAAAAGGTCCTCTTGAAACGTGTAAACCACAGTCCAACACAGAAAAACAAGCTGTTGAAGTGCTGTGTAGAAGTGAGGTCATAGTTATATTATTGGACCTGAGAAATGGAAAAGTCATTGTATGAATAAAGGATTAGGAGTGGGCCCAGTAAGTGCTGAACTTTGTATCCTGGCTTATAAAGAACTGTCTCAACCAGGAAAGCCACACAGCTGAAGACGTGGATTATAGTCTTAACCTGTTCAGCAACAAAACTAGTAATAACAACGTGACAGGAAAGAATTGCCATCATGCAAAAATTCATGCTCCGGAAATGATGGGCTGTATTTAAAAACTATTTACGATTTAAAAGAATCACGCATTTTATCAGGTTTATGAGATTTCATTATATGAATTTAAGAGACTAGGATTGGATCTGTTAACTCCATGTAGGTCATGTCTTCTATAAAATGGCTGGCATGTCAGCAATGCATTCTGGTTTAGCTATGTCTGGTGAGATTTCACATACTACACTTATTAAAAAAAAAAAAAAAAAAAAGGCATGCCACCCCCAGCAGTTTATAGAACACGCAGTGGAAAATCCAGGAGCGGTATCATTCCATAAACACATTTAATACCCATACACATTATACAAATATACACGTATAGACGCATACACACACAATGAGGAGGATAATTAGGCGATAAATTGTGGAAACATGATAAATTGCATTTATCTGGCACCTTTGATTGCTTCATCTGTTCTCTCCTCACTAATCCATCTCTGCGGAGACTGGTTTCGAAGATTAAAAATCCCTGAGAAGTTTAGAAAACAGCCATATTTTTTTTTAATTAGCCTTGAAACATTCGCTTGCTTACCACTACAACTTTGCACATTTTTTTCATCCAAGAGTAATCTTGATCCAACATGCAGAATGAGGAATATTCACTGCTGGCTTAGACTGGAAAAAACCCCATGTAATATGGATAAGAATTTTATACTCTATGGTGTAGGGAATCTTCCTTTTTCCAGTCATACATTGCACATAACCCACGATTGTTATGTCCAGAGAGATTTTATTCAGTGTTTACCTTGGTAAACAGAGACAGTGCTGAAAAGATCTTTACATTTTAGTGGGCTCAAATTATAAGCAGCAGGACAATAAGAATACCTGGGATATGTCCAAAAGGGGGTGTTCATCAAACCATCCTCCTCTGAACTAATCCCAACGAGGTAGGTTTGTTATCAGAAATAACCTGCTCTAAGCAATTATAGGTGCACTATTTTGCCTCCTGTCTCAGGACACACCTTATTATTGTCATTATTAGACCATGTTTAATGACCTAAACACAATTACTTACAGTGACTTGCCTTTAAATCTCTATCGATAATTAAACAAAAGGAAGTGAATGCTCCATTTTCTACTGTATTTACTTACTTGGCAGTATTTGCACAACTGATTTACCAACCTTAATGCTATGTGCAGAGATATATTTACCATCTGATTGGGAAGGAGCAGGGAAATGTGAAGGCTGGGAGGGAGCAGAAAGAAGGGGCACACCCTCTTCACACAGCAGCGGCCGTGCTGCTTGGCAGGAGCAGACCCATTCGGACAGGCTTCAATTCCTGCCAGACCATCAGTCTATTTTTATAAAAGCCAAGTTTGTTTATCAGCCACGGTCATGAAGTCACCACCTCCTGAAAGCTTTTCAGAAGCCAGTGTGAAATGAGCTTCACCCTCGTTCCTGTTAGAACAGTCTCACTGTCATAAACAGCTACAGGTGGGACAGGTCCAAGCCCCAAAGAAATTACTGCACCCACCACCTCAGTGGGTTCGCCCCTTGCTAAAGCCAGCAGTGGGTCTGAGCATGTCGGCTCCAAGCCAGCGATCCCCTCCCTAAGTGAAAGCTAGCACTTTGAAAAGCATAACCATGAGCATGGGGCGTTGGGCCAGATGACCTCCAGAGGCTTCTTCCAAAGGAAATTATTCTGTGACGCACAGAATGACCTCCACTGTCACATCACACAAGAACACCTCCCGCCCAAATCCTACATGTAATGTTCTTTCACTGTACTCACAGTGACACATACAGAATGGAGGCAGAGGAAGGCACATTATAATCTTGATTCAGCATAGGAGGTTAAATTGGTAACAGTGGGAAAAGTCCATGATCATCTTCCAATATTAGGATTAAAACAGAGGGCCACTCCAGAAGCTATGAGGAGGGTGTTACATGGTGTCGCACCATTTTCTGTATTCCCACGGAAGAGTCTCTTCATCAGATTCCTGATATAGGAACACCTTTCACTAGCAGCAAGTTTTCCAAACAAACTCTTAGGTAGGCAAATAATCTAGTCTGGTCCCCGAATCCTCCAGAGATTTCTGGACTGTATGAACTCTGCAGCATTGAAATCAAAGTCAGAATATTAAAAAAGGTACCAGGTTAAAAAGTAGATCTGTGGCATAGCTAGATTTGAGCCACGTTTTATCAACATCAGTCCATCAAAATTACAAGACATTCCCTACTTTCATGCCATAAGAAGGACTACATTTCGGAACAGCATCGCTAGGAGTTGAATCTCAATTAGGAATGAAATCAAATAATAATTGGATTCATTTTTGAATATTAATAGGATTGAACAATTATGCAAGGAAAAAAAAAATCTCAAAAATCTGAAACAGGATCTCAAGCAACAACTCCTTCGAGCAATGAGAAGTTAGGGAATTTCACCACCAGCTCATGGGCTGATGAGGCAGAAAGTACACAGCAACTCCAGTAAATTTAGGATGTTGCCTGAACTCCTTTAAAGTTGTCAAAACCCACAAAGAATACCTTTTCTAGGTAAGAGAGGATATTCTAGGTTAACAGCTTCACTTCACTTCCACGCCCAAACTGAAATTTTGGAGAAATGCTTGCACGCACCTAGAGCAGGAAACATCCATTCATTGTTCCTCCTTAGGAATACATGTGAATTCCAAAGGGCAAGAGATAAGGGCCAAACAAAAGTAAATCATTTCACAGCAAAAGAAAGCATTAATAAATTCAGCTCATGAGCGTCTTCTTCAAGCTTCATTAGAAAACAGAGAGTTAAGGTCAACAAAATACAGGAAGATATTAAGTCAAGATAAATAAACCAGTAGCCCCCTTTTTTCCTCCAAGCTTGGAAGAAAGGGGCATAGAGCCAACCAGCATGCATTCTTCAACAAAAGCTTCAGTTACCTCTTCTCAGGGGGTCAGTTGTACTGTGGCTTAATATAATAGTTAGTCGGAAGCATAAACAAATTAGGACTGTTAGTTTGAAGGGGGACATGACCGTTGCCTTAGTATTGACCATCAGAAGGTCAACAATTACATGTTCAAACAGCTAGCAGGATTACAGCATCACAGAATAGCAGAGGTTGGAGGGACCTCTGGTCTAGTCCAGCTGCCCTGCTCAGAGCAGGTTCAGCTACAGCAGGCTGCTCAGGGCTGCGTCCAGTCAGGTTTTAACATCCCCAAGGATGGAGATGCCATAATCTCTCTGGACAACCTGTTCCAGTGTTTGATCACCCTTACAGTAAAAAAACCTGCTGCTCCTTACACTGAAATAGAATTTCCTGTATTCCAGTCTGTGCCCATTGCCTCCTGCCGTATCATCACGCATCACCAAAAAGAGCCTGGCTCCATCTTTTTTACTTCCCCAATCAGATATTTATACACATTGATAAGATCCCTCTGGGCCCTCTCTTCTCCAGGCTGAACAGTCCCAGCGCTCTCAACCTTCCCTCACATGAAAGATGCTCCAGTCCCTTAATCACCTTCATGGCCCTTTGCTGGACTCGATTCATTAAGTCCATGCCTCTCTTGTACTGGGGAGCCCAGCACTGGACCCAGCACTCCAGATGTCACCAAGGCTTAGTGGAGGAGAAGAATCACCTCCCTTGATCTGCTGGCAACGCCCTGCCTAACACAGCCCAAGATACCATTGGCCTTTTTCACCACAAGAGCACCAGCCTGTGCTGGTACATGGGGTTATTCCTCCCCAGAGGCAGAACTTCACATTTCCTTTTCTTGAACTTCATGAGATCCCTGTTGGCCTATTTCTCCAGCCTGCTGAGGTCCCTCTGAATAGCAGTACACCCACCTGGTGTATCCGCCACTCCTCCCAGTTTTCTATCATCTCCAAGCCTGCTCAAGGTGCACTGTGTCTCATTATCTAGGTCATTAATGAAGATGTTAAACGCTATGGGGCCCAGCATTGACTCCTGGAGTTCATCACTAGCGACTAGCCTCTAGCTGGACCTTGTGCCACTGATCACAACCCTTTCAACCCAGCAGTTCAGACAGTTTCTCTCCACATCACTATCCATTTATCTAGCCCACGCTTCATCAGTTTGCCTATGAGGATGTTATGGGAAACAGTGTCAAAAGCCATACCAAGGTTAAGAGAAAGAACATTCAGTGGTCTCCCCTTATCCACTACGCCAGCCACCTCATCACAGAAGGCCAACAGGTTAGTTAAGTGTGATTTACCCTTCATAAATGTATGCTGACTACTCCCGGTCACATTCTTGTCCTTAATGTGTTTAGAAATGGTTTCTAGGATTAGTTGCTCCATTGCCTTCCCGGGAGGTGAGGCTGAACAGTCTGTAGTACCTCAGATCCTCCTCCTTCCCCTTCTTGAAGACAAGAATGACATTTGCTTTCTTCCAGTCCTCAGGAACCTCCCCCGATTGCCATAGCCTTTCAAAGATTATCAAGAGTCGCCTCGCAATGACAAGCTTCCTCAGTACTCATGGATGGATCCCATCAGGTGCCATGTTCTCTAACCTGAATCTCCTCCACCAAGGTGTCTTCCTTGCTCTGGACTTTCCCAGTGGTCTCAGAGGTCTGTGTTTCCTAAAGGCAGATCTTACCAGTAAAGACAGAGGCAAAGACGGCACTGAATACTTAGGTCTCTTCCATGTCCTTTGTCACCATGTCCCCTGCCCCTCTCGGCAGCAGGCCCCCCTTTTTCGTAGTTTTCCGTCTGCTCATGATGTACCTGTAGAAGCCTTTATTGTCATCCCTCATATCACTCAGCAGGTTCAACTCCAGATTGGTTTTGTTTTTGCTAATCTCATCCCTGTATGCTTGGACACTGCCTCTTTATACTCCTCCTGGATCACTCGTCCCTGCTTCCTCTGCTTGTATTCTTCCTTTTTATGTTTGAGTTTAGTCAGCACCTCCTTGTTCATCTATGCAGGCCTCTTGCCACCTTTGCTTGACTTCTTGCTTGTCGGGATGGACCAGTCTTGAGCTTGGAGGAGATTTTTGAAAATCAAACAGCTCTTCTAGGACGCCTCTTCTCTTTGGGACCGTATCCCATAGGATTCTTCCAGACAGATCCCGTAACAGGTCAAAGCTTGCTCTCCTGAAGGACAGGATTGTCATCCTGCTTTTAGCCCTCCTCCCTCCTTGCAGGATCCTGAACTCCACCATCTCATGGTCACTGGAGTCACAGCTGCCCCAACCTTCACATCCCAAAACAGTCCTTCCTTGTTTGTAAGTATGAGGTCCAGCAGAGCCCTTCCTGTTGTCACTTTCTCAGTCACCTGTGTCAGAAAGTTATTACTGATGCACTCCAGAAACCCCTTGGACTGCTTGTCCCTTGCTGTGTTTTCTGCAGGGGACACTGTGGTGGCTGAAGTCCCCCATGAGGACCAGAGCCTGGGAATGTGAAGCTTCTTCCAGTTGTCTGAAAACCCCCACTACAATATTACCCATGTCGGTCTGCCTGCTCATCCTGACCCAAAAGCTCTTGGCTGGCTCAGGACCCGTTCCCAGGCAGGGTATTACAGTGCATCCAAATGAAAAGAAGTGAGCAGAAAAGGTGTTCTCAGTAAATACGGTTATAAATAATTACAACTGTAACAGCAGCAAATCTGTTGCCTCCTTCCTTTCCAGAAAGCCCAAACAAGAATGCTCCAAAGTATTGACAGCTCAGCAGACTGTACAAGCAAGCTGCAAGGTCCTTGCCAAGGGCCAGGACAGAAGAGTATATGGGTGGGTCTGGGACCCTCTTTTCTGACACTCTGGGTTTATCTTCAGAAATGAGTTACTCTAGGCTTACACACATTGGCCAGGCAACAGAAACTGTATATGAAGTTATCGCTTAGTTACTGCATGCTGGTACCAGACAATCACTTTAAACTGACCTATGCATCTGCAAGGAAGACAAATGAATGGGCACCCACATGGGATCTTCTAGGAGGGGAAGGGCTACACGTGCTCCCGTACGGCCACTTTCCCTGCCAACTTCCCGGGAACTGTGGGCAAATCCGTCTGCTGTGCTAAGCACACCGGTGTGTCTGCAGGAAGGCTTTACAAGGCTAAGGAGGAGGAGAGTCTTTTAGCCTGACTCCCCACTGCAGACTGGGCAAGTTACACGTCTGAGATGAAAACAGCATGTGCGCTTTAAGTCTTAAGACAACACTGCCAAGCTAGCCTGGGCTATTTTTCTGGGTGTTGCCCTAACATCTTGATCAGCCACAGAAATGTCTCAGCTGGAGTTTAGTCACGCTTCTGACCCAGACTAGCTGGCACCACTGGGTTAAACAAAGGGCAGCCCTGCCTTGCCTCCTTCCTGCGCCCAAATTAATCAATTCATCCTTGCAAATATCAAAAGGATGTGAGCACCTGCATGGAGAGGGGTTACGCAAAGGAACAGGAGATCACAATGCCAGATTTAAATAAAAAGTTTAAAGTATCGAGAAAATATCCTTAATCCACAATAGTTTTCCAAATGAATTTTTGGACACCCTCACCTCTATTTCTTCAGAAATGTAAAAATAGATTTGATAATACAGATAAAAATACACCACAGTAAGGAATCCTGTTTTGTCAGAATAACGAAAAGGAAAATGGAGAGTGTCTTACCGCACTTTAACTTCTATGATTGTTGCTCTAATTATGGTGATCATAACCTGGAAAAGGGAACAACGCTAGCTCTTCCCCGGCAGCTTGGAGCATGGTGTCAGGGCTATTTTTACCAATTAACAGATCTCCAACTTGTCAGAGAAAATACATTGAGCAACAAGTCTGGCTGCCTCAACTCATCACATGATCAATCTTAAAAAAACCCTTTTGTTTTTGATAGAATAAATTAGCATGCAAATATGAAACAGCATTTCACAGAATCCACTCGCGCATTATGTTGGATATCCTGCATGCATATGTAAAATACAGAATATAATGCACATACAGAGAACTCGCAGCGATTACTAATTGGGTACAAAATGTATATACCACTGCTTTTCTAAAAGCGACAACATTTGTGCTTGAATTACTTGTCATCCAGGTAGCAGGCTGGTGTTCACACTGCTACTTTAAAAACTTATGCAGCTGCATCGAATTCTGTCTTTTCCGAGATAAAAGCATGTCCTGAATATTCTTTATTCTTCAGGGCTACTAATTTGAACAGACCTGTCACTCTAAGTAGAGGGAGTTGTGGAATATTGACATTCTATTGAATTATTTAAGATAAATTAACAATGTTTCACATCCTAGAAGATTGCTATTTGCAGAAAAAGCCTGACATACTTGTGTTTAGACCTAGTAGCCAGAATGTGGAGAAGTTAACAATTTATAAACTATTTTTTATTCTGCATGGAAATAAACAGGAGACACACCAGCTGACTGCAAGTGACTTGCCTTGGTGCTGCAAGCAGAATTGAGAGTTTTGAATATTTTATTCTGCTTTGTTACAGATGGCAAGGACAGGAGTTTATGTTATCGTCTTGCTAATTTATGGCAAAACCAGTCCCTTCCCAGTCAACATAGACAAAATGTTGATTAGACTTGAAGCTATGGGATGCTCATTCCCTGTCAGCAGAAGTCACGTTTAGACTTATAAGAGGGTTAGGAGGCATTAGCTCTCCCACTCTGGAAATCCCAAGGAGGGACCCTGAACACTACTGCTGTTTCAGGCCTCTACCCTGACTGTAGGCAAGAGCTGAGATACCATAAACTCCAGGCACCTTTATGGTCACGCAACGCTCCTGTCCGTCCATGCACAGACACAGATCTCTTCTAAGGCTGGCAAGTTCGGAGCAAAAGTTCACAAATGAAGAGGCAGCACTAATTCTTAATGTTGCATAGTTCAAGCCTAGATATTCATAATGTTCACACACAAAAAATAACGTCTCAGTGAATCACCACCATAACTTCCTCAGTGAATTATGGACTTGAGCTGATGTACAGAGAAATGCTGTCCAGGATTCAATGCCAACTCGCTCTGGGTGAGCATGCCGCCTTTCAAATCCTCACCAGACAGACTGTGGAACGTTAGCATGGAAAGGCGTACGTATACATGTATATACACACATATACATATGCAGATATGTTTGTGTATATGTATAGCATTTCTTTATTTTTAGGTATGTTTAAATGGGTGGAGGGAAACTTCTGAAACATCTCCCTTCCCTAGACACTGACAAACTTTTATTTTTTTACCTTTTCTGCAAAAGACAGAGCAGATGTTCAGAAGAGAAGAAGGGCAGTTGAAGAAGGACGCCCCCAAAGAGCAGAAGACAGCAGCACTGTTTGCTTGCATATCATCAGGTGGGTCTCATCAAGACCTGAAGGTCCAGCAAGGTGCCTGCACTTTGCTGCTCACACTGAGCAGTGACCCTGGCAGTGGTGGGTCTCCACAGCAAGCCAGAGCGGGAGAAGCAGCACACGTGCTGGCGACATGGACGGCGGGACCGGGAACGGGGTCAGGCGCAGGGTCCGCACTCCGGGAAGGAAGCCCGTCCCTCCCATCCACCCAAAGACCTTTGAACAAGGAGAGGAGCTATTCAGCATCTGACAGGCCACCAAGGGCACGGTACCCCATTTGCAAACATAATGCTGAGTCACTAACCATGCCTGAGAGACTGACAAACGGGAGATTAGCGTGAATTTATGGCTGAGGTCCCTCATTTTTCTTCATCATGGTAATGACTCATTTCCTACCCACAGGGGCGAAGGGCTGGCTATAAAACCTCCCATTGTTTCTCTCACTCACCTGGTAAGAAGAGGATTAAAATGGGCATTTATTTGTGCATCCAGTTTCTACAGAAAATTTTTTAGGAGGAGTTTGGGGCAAGATTTCAAAGACAGGAGTGTGTGCATGTGTGGATGTGGAAAGAGGCTTTGAAAGGAAAAGAAAAAACCCAAATGGGCTTAATCTTCAATTCAGCATTAGTTGGATTATCTTTCATATACAAATGGATATACCTCTATAATCTTGCAGACATAACCGTAAGCATATATGGAGCCAGGCAAAGCGTGTGTGCCCACACCAACATGTACCAGCTGAGGCTGCGGCGAGCCCTCAGTTACTTTGTCCATCCCACCTGTGTCGGCACATTCCCTCTCAAAGTTTCTGAATCTCTCACAAGCTTTAAACAGCTTCTTTACCAGACCCAATGTGCCACTAACTTACTTTTTTTTCTTTTTTCTTTTTTTTTTTTAAATAAAAACCCCACATTCACCTATGTTTTTGAGGTTCTGATTTGGCAAAAAACCCCACTCATCAGCTGGGGAGAGGTTTCAAAATCCAGCATCTTCAAGCTCATTAGACGTTAGAAAACCAAAGTGTTTTATCACTGATTAGATAACCAAAAGAGCCTAAGATACCAAATTGTAATCATCCATCATCTCTTTATGCAACAATTATTTTAAATTTTAAATACTGCATGTTTCCAAAATGCTGTTGGTTTTATGAATGATCCACAGTAGGATCAATACAGTTGGAGTCACGCTAAGAACGAACCTAATTTTACAGAAATGAGGGGAAGACCACCTCTCAGCAGCACTAGAGAAATCCTTTCTTTTATTTTCTTTTGAACAGCTTAAATAGAGCTTTGCTACCACTTGTTCCTCACCATTTAACTTATCAGTCCCCAAATCATACTAATTAAGCGTTTATTATACATAGTAAACCACATAAAGAAACTTCTGGCTCAGGAAAAATGCCAAATGCTACATGGAGCTCTGGCGAAGTCTTCTCCCACCTTCCGTGAATCATTATGCTTTTAAAAGAGCAGTATGATCCAGAAAAAGAACCAACATAACAACTCTGTCTTTTTCAACACATAGGTTTCCTATTATGTGTACCTAACAACTTATCTGGAGCATCTTCACACCAAGATGGCCATAATAAGTACTTTGAAGTACCAACCTTAAAATAAAGGGCTTATATACACAATTGAAATGATTGCAGCTCAGGAGTTACCAAGCACCAGCTGAGCTCTTGTACCTCAGCTGATGCTTGGCACTTTATTAACTCTTGGCAATTCATAAATCTAAACTGGGATTAAATACAGTTTATCTTCAGAAAGTGCTGAACACTTCTGTTCTACCAAGCTTCCCAAGTCGGGTGTCCAGCATCACTTGTCCTTTCAAAAAACTTGGCCTACATGCTCACAGCATTTAACTCTTGCTGATACCACCATAGCCACTCGAGTACAGAAGGCAAGTTCAGGAAGCAATCCTTCTCTAATTCCCACGTTATTAAACAGAAATGTTGATTACTGGCTGGTAGAGTAGGAAATACTTCTTATTTCACTATCACTGTTGATACAGATGTAGCCCTGAGTAGATTTAGATACAAAATATGCACAAAGGCACTAAAGTAACAATAGTAACGTGGGGATATTATAAAGGAAAAAATACTTCCTAACATATATATTTTCATATTTCCCCCCTTTGCCACCCAAGTTGTAGTGTTTAGTGATACTGATGCAAGAATGAGGAAGAATCCAGCTTAAGCTTTCAGATCTCAGGCTGGTTTTCACAGACCTGACAGTACAAGGCAAAAAACCTGAAAACTGAAACGTGTAAATTGGGCAAATATGGATCCAAAATGTCACTGAGAACAGTATACGGAAATGCATCATTGCATCATTTTTATGAACATATTCTCAGAAATATACTTTAAAATAAGGCTTTAAATACAATGTATTTCCATACATCTGTTTTGCCACACTAAAAAAATCATATTTCTTGGAGGCCAGTGTGTTCTCTTGCAGTATGAGAGGAGCATGACCAGTGAAGAGCTTGTACAATTGAGACACTGGAAGAGCTTTGAAAAATATTAAAGAACAGAAATTAGAAAAATCCTGTGCTAGAGTTTCTCCTTTTTTTTTTTCTTCCCTTTTTTTTTTTTTTTTTTTAAACATAAAATGTAATAAACAGTAAAACCTTAAATTGCAAGGCCTTCAGTCAGGTCATGCTGATCTCAGTATCTTTAGTTCTCATCCATCTTACCCGCCACGGAAGGTGGTGTACCTTTGATGTGAACTAATTACATTCGAAACATTTTGTCAAACAGCTTAATGCAGATGCCAAATAAGCTCTGTCTGTCTAAACAGGGCTTTAGACAACTTATCACTTTCAGTGTTAACTAAGAGCTAAGTTCCACTTCAAATAGAATATTATGCTGCACAAAAAAAGATCTGCATATAAAACTTCAGACAAAAAAGTGGTTAAAAAGACACATTATTGGTTTTTATTTCAATGCTGCTACATTCCCATTGTCCTGGCTAGAACGGGCATTACTGTGTATGGGTGTGTATGCACACGTGTGCAACGATAAAATACACAATGCTGAAAGCAATGTTTCTTTTATCTGATAAAACTATCTACATGACAAGAGGAAGTGTTTTAGGACAAGGCATTGTCTGCTGTCTGCAGCATCATTTCAAGATCTCTTCAAACGAATCATGTTTATTAAAATGTATTAAAAATAATGATTATTGCAAAACAAAAAAACAGCAACGAGGCGGGGAACAACAACCAAAATCCTGCACCCAGAGCACTGGAGCCTGGGGTGCTGGAGGGGAGAGAAAATTGTTCTCCTGATCCTGTAAGTGAAAAATGTTCTTTTACTTCTTGGCAAAAGAATCTAAATTTTCTCCCTGGGAGAAGGGAGGTGAGGCAGGGGAAGACAGAGGAGAAAGACACAGCAAGGGAAGCCTCTGAAGGGGACTGGGGTTCACTCACCACATTTCTTAAGAAATCTCTTATTCCTTCTGCAGAAATGTGTATTTGTTTAAAACAGCTCTGCTGTCTTTTCTTTTAAAAAAATCTAACACTGACAAATCAAAAATACATGTTCCGGCACATCTTGATGAAACAACAGCCCTCCCCACGACGGCCACCACCGTTCTCTCATTAGACCAGTTTTCTACTGTGTGTCCTCATACCTTTCCTTTGATGCATGAATACAATCCCTTCTTCTTCTATCAGTTTCGGCTCTTAAGCATGCAAGTAGTGATCTGAAACCCTTCGCTATACTTCTGCACGAGTTTTCAGCAGCGTCTGGTTCACAAAAGATTTCTTCTTGTCAAGCAGTAGGGAAAGGTTAGAAGTTTTCCCACAGTTTCAAAAATACCAAGTACACTGTCCAGTAGACTTGGATACATCTCCTTTTAAAAGTTCATGTGCCTTTGGAAAAATTTTGTTAAAACTGGCTAGAAAGTATCAGGTTTTGAAAGCAGGGAGCACTGTTCAGTTCCTCTTATAATGGTGAATATTGCAGCCTTTTAAAATGCAAACTTTCTATACCATGACAAAGGAAAAAAACCTAAATTATTTGTCCCATTTAATGCTATTGTAAGCCTACAATAACATCCTAGTCCCACCTTTCCCCACGTGTTCCTGTGTCCCCTTGTTTACATCAGCAAAAGAATTTGATCTGCCTTAATGGTGACCTGGACAGAGGAGCTGATGAAGGGTTCAAATTCATTTGGGGGGGGGGGAGAAGTTAAAAAAAAAGGGGGGGGGGGGGGGTGTTTCTAACTCAGCCTAGTTCTCCAGTTTGGTTCACATACACCCAAGCACAAGGCAGAGGGCATGAATTACCTCTTCCAGCACCACTGGCTGGGTTAGTTTAAACGCTTGTGAAGCTACAGCCTCCTCCAGTTAGACTGCTTCCTAGTGTCCGAGACAACTATGCAACTAAAACTAGGTATCTAATAATTAAATAAGAGGTGATAATCAAGATACACACTTTCAATTGCAGAAAAATTAATTGCTGCTTGCTTGCCTGGGAATTTAACTGGATTTTCAAGACATTACCAAGTCCCAGAAATCCTTGCAAACTGCACAAATATGGAGGTTGCTCCTCTGCTCACCTCCTGTCTTCTCACTTGGCTTTCCCTTTTTTCCCTAGAGCAGATCTGCTGCAGTTTCCAGCATTGTAAACCATCTACTGTGGGCACACAGCAGAGACCTAGCAAGCTCCCTGTAGGCCCTCAGGATGTCCTTACCTCCATCCCCACCTGGGCAGTGCTCTTCACTTGGTTCTAGCCATTGTCCTTCTCCCCAAGTCACTGGACCTTACCTAGGTCCTGCCTTCACTTCTCCTACACTACCATGCTTTGTCCACACGGTTCCTCGTGTGGTGAACTTCCAATCATCTCTACAGGGAGCCTGTAACACTCAAAGAAACCACTTCTAATACTGCCTGCCCTCTCCAGCAAAGTCCCCAACCCAAAGGCACCAGTCCCTGCCAAAAGCAACAGATTAAAACCAAATTAAGAATTTAGGAGAATGTTTCTGAGTTCTGCAGAGCCAGTGCGTTGTAGGAAAGCAAGACCGCCTCATTATGTGTTACCCTCTCACAGCCTTCTACATTTGGCCTCATTTGAAGACTCTCAGCTTCCAGAAGAAAATCACATTTATCAAGTTTGAGTATGACTAGGTTTCTAAAGATCAAATTTAGCCTGGAAACAGGGAGGTGCCCTGTTAGAGAGGACAAACCCATATCTCTCCTCCCCTTACTGTAAATGGCAAGCAATCAACCTGTGGAATTCACTGATGGAGGGGTCAAAGACAAAATCCTGTGGGTGGATAATTTTATAACCATTAACGACACTTACAGTTACGCAGAATGCAGCAGTAAAAGGGCAACCAAAGGCCACAATTTTAATTTTAGGGTGTAATCTATTTGCAAGTGGCTCAGGAAAAGACGTTCCCCACTGGTGGCACCCCCCACAGACACACATACAGACAGACACAGCTGGGTTCTAATCTGCAAAACGTGAGCTTAAGAAGAAGTTCTCCATGTCCTTCAACGCTTGTGACATCTATCCCTTTGCTAGAAAGTAGAGACTAGCTGTACACTGTTATCTGGTACGTCAGGTCAGCCATCACCAGGAGCAGGGTACCCATTAGAAAACCAGTGGCCTGAATTATCATTTCACTACATATTTGCCTGCTACACCAATGTTTTAAAAACAAGCTACAGCAGAGGTCAGGAAAAGGCATCCCACAGCAGAATGGCAAATAATGAAAGAAGGGTGCAAGACAGTGATGTTGCTCCAGGATCAAAGTGCTATTCAGTAATCTCCATTATTGTGCCTCGTTGATATTTTAAGCAAATCAATCTGATCTCATCACTGTGCCTACTAATGTTTTAAAATGCAAATAGCAGTTTCTTATAATAGTACCTCGATTTCTCTCCTGGAAACGTCTTTATAATTCACATCTTATTAGCCACAAGAATTCCAATTACACATCTTCTCTTCTAATTCCTACCAGCTGATTATTAGCATTAGATGATAATAGAGTATTTTCTGCTAATATATTTCTTAATAACATCAAACTGCAGAATGCCTTTGTGGTCTAATAATTGAATAACTGCACTGAAGAGAGTACTAAATTACTGGAAAATGTTTTACTTTAAGTCTTTATTACTGTTCAAAAACATGGAATATTTAAAATGTGCTCACAGTTTAGCTATATTCATCAGGCAAGTTATATTTGCAACTGAAGAAAAACGAAACCAAATTGTTTAAAGATCAACACATAATTCAAGGTTCTGGAGGTTTAAAAGGGGAGGGAGGGAGAAGACAGCTACATCCACATGCACCAACAGATGATACAAGGTTTAATACTGAGAAACAAAGAGAGTGCTGGGTTTCTGGGTTTTGTTAGCAGATCTCTTAGTGTAGGGAACGATACCCTAAGATGTGCATTCACAACACAAGCTGGTATCAGCTGCTAATTTACAGAACATTTTTCTTTAATTTTGAGGACAAGAAACGTTAAAGCAAGAAATCAGAAAGGGCTCGGAGAATGATGAACACTGGAGACCACTGTCACAGCAGAAAACATCCTCATATGTTTATGCTGCAAAACTTAACCACTAAAAGAAATTATGAGTAATGGATCCTGCGGTGCCGGGGACTCACTAAATTAGCCATTGACTCCTGCAGAAAGAGTAGAGCTCTAGGGCTGGGATAGGCACCACAAGTCACAACTAAGGAATGATAATGGGAAGCATGAGGTAGCTTGAAGTTCATCTTCCTTCATCTTTCCAGGCTCATAGTGCCATCTCTGCCTCTCTTTCCCCCCCTGCTCTCCAAAATCTGCACAGGGGAACATGCACCTATTGATCGATCCGCGTGCCTAGACAAATAATATCTCAACTGGGAAGAGTTCAAGGTAAACACTTCAGCTTAAGAAGAAAACAAGCAAGGAATGGGGGAAAAGAGTTCACCTCTTTATTCGGTATCCTGTGTGGTGCAAATACACCCAATTAGATGTGTCCGTGTAATTTTCACATCAAACATCATGAACTCCATGCTCAGCTCCCAAGGCAACTAATTGCATGGCTCACAGTGGATTTTCCCAAGTTTTTGAGAACACTGCCGGCACTCTTCAATAAAGCCATTTAACATAACAGAAGGTTAAAGTGAGACACAAACACTTGCTTTTTTTAATTTACACCTTTCATTTACTTCCACAGAAATGTCAGGAAAGGGCTGAGATATTGTGTGATGTACTGTCATGTACGCTTCCTTTTAAGAGCTGGGTTAAAAGAAAAGGCTTGGATTAAGAGAATGTAATCAAGATCTATACCTTTAACAAATTTTTAGACAGTCAGAAGAGGGTGCATGCTCAAGGGCATTGATCTTAACATGCCTTCAGAACAAAGAACAAGCGTCCTGTCTTACATATTTACAGACATGAAAACAGGTGGTGGGGAAAATCTGCAAATGTAATGACTTTAGATGATCTTTTTCAAAAAATCAGGTAGAACCGGCCTTCACCGCAAGGATCAGGCTAGTAAAATACTGTTTGTGCACATTACACTGAGCACTACAAACCTTCCCAGCATGAGAAACTATTAGCCTTTATATCATTACATTTATGCAGTTGTGGTAATTTTTTTGATGAATGCCCTTCGTGAACCACTAAGCTACAGAAGATGCCTTTTTAAAGTAGGTGTAATACTACACAGCATGAGGAGAGGGGAAGGCAGTGTCAGATGCACCGATCTGACATTATTTTGTAGGTTGTATTTTCAGCCTTCAGGGCTTCTCCAAGGGTGATATTTACATCCAAATTCGGCAAGCTATTTAAGCACGTGAATGGTCTCACAGATCTCACCTCTTACATCAGAAACATGGTTTAGGTACCTGCCTGAACTACGGCCCTAACTGCAGCTTTCCTGATCTGGGTATCCCAGCTCACTCTCCTCTTTTTTGGTGGCAACCCGTCCTCCTCCATTCTCCAAGAGGCAGCTGCTACTCAACATAAAAACCAGAGAGATCCATCACCTCGAACGTCAACACCATCACCTTCTTCCCCGCTTCCCAAAGACATTTGCGTTAGGCTGATCAAACACAAGGGAATAATTACTGCCCTCCTGTTTCCCTCTTCCAAAACCCCATTAAGAAAACTTCCTCCACATAAGCTATTGAAGGAGGGCTCCTCCTTACGGAGAGATCCCACCAGATATCCTGGAATCCAGCAAACAACAGAGATGTTTCAAACATGCAGTGAAGACCCCCAGTGGGCTCAGGAGAGCCTCCAGCAGTGCTGCCAAGGTCCTGTGTCACTGCAATTTATTTTAATGTGCAAGCACAGTAATTTACAACCGGGCTAGATTAGTGCGCCCAGAGTGGGGAGAACCCACAGCTATTATAAAAATCATATAAATAAGGGTTTTAATTAAAAACATTGTGCAATACACAAAATGATTACTTAAAGGAGTAGGAAGGAGAGGGCTGAGTTTTTCCCTTGCATTTTTAAGAACAGTTTTTGAGAAGGAGCAGGAAAGACAACAGAAACAGTGGAAAGTTACAACATAAAACTTCTCTAAAACAAGTAACAACAGAAATAAAGCGTGTGGGGAAAAAACCCCAAGGTTTCCAAAAGGAAGATGGACATTTTCTTAGCAAAAGAAAGGAAAATCAAGCAAAGTTATGACAATAAAACCTACTCAGGTGTCAGATTTATCTCCTCCAGTTTGTGACCACCAAGGATGCACTCTAGTTAAGTGTCTCCTGACATGCCCTCAGACAAGAGCCTCCCAGATGCCCTACTTTGCCACCCAAAATTTTGCCAAAATGAGCTCCACGGGGGAAGACAGGGAAGCCAAAATAACACTGACACTGGTTAGCAGAAAGCAGAAGTGTATCCCACAGCTGTTCATGATGTTCAATAAACAGGAGAGGAAAGCCTAGTGTTTAAATTACAGAAGTAAGTTTATACTGAATAATATAAATTCCTATTGGCAGCACATGGGAATAAAGTCACTGAAGAGCCACTGCTGTAGCCTTGATGGCCGCTGCTCCTGGAGGGTTTCCTCAGAGGAACTGAGTTCATATATCCAGAGTGACAGGGACAGAGTTGGGGCAGGGACAAAGAAAGAAATGTAAAGAAAAGTTCATGCTTCAGTGAGAGTACCAAGCCTGCACTCATTGGCATGACATCGTACCAAACCCAGGAGAAAGGAGGGAAGAGCCTGCAAGGTCAGCCAGCGCAGTTGGCCGATGCGAAAATTCACATTTCCAGTACGGGCTGGGTGTGTTGACCCGCCGCAGGTCTGCCGAGAAAACCGTGTTGTCCCCAGCCATAGCGGTGCAGTAGAAACCCTCAGCAGAAGGATGGTGGGGGCTGCAGCAAGGCAGACCAACCTCTTTCAGAAGAGTGCGAGCAGACTGCAGCCACTGTCTCTGCCTGTGGGTTGCAGTAGAGACAACGCATTCATTTTCCCGTGCCTTGCAAGGGCACTCCCTCTTCCCCCCTACCACTCCACACAAGACCACTAGCACTGTAAATTAAGTGCGATATGTAAGTAGTTTCATTCACTCTTCGAGAGATATGGGCCAAACCAAGGCGCACCGCTGTTAAGAACCCTGATGGCTTAGCCAAACTCAAATAATTTTATTTCTGGTGTTGTTACCCAAAGAAATTGCCTATTTAACAGATGAGAACAGCACTGTAACAGAGAACAGACACTTGGAAATTTAGTACAACACATGAAACAGTGTCTCACAGAATAGTAATTAAAAAAATGAACAGAAAATTGACTTGGCTAAGAACATTGTCATATGGCTAAAATGCACAAGCTAAGCATATGTTAGGTATTGTACAGCATATCCACATGGGTATCCCAAAGCTTGGTGCTAGGATAGCTTGGCTTTAAATATCTTGGAAATATTATTATCTGAATGGGGTTTAGAGCCAAAATTAAAAAGGAAATCACTGCTTCCATTCAGTAGGAGAGAATAATAATACAGGAAGATCTCAAAAATATTAGGAACAGAGGCAATAAAGTAGTATATGTATTTGCTGAATACCCCTTAGCACATAGGAGTGTTTGAAATAATCTAAATTACATATTTGAATCAGGAAGGAGTTTATTGTTTATTGGAAGGGGGGAGCTTTGGTGCTAACAGACACCAAAGTAGAGAGGGGACTGTCATGCTACCAGCTACAGGAAAAAAGAAAAACACTTCTGAACACATGCAAAAGTTTCGCAAAAAAAACAGTGAGGTGACAAGATAGAGCACAGCAATGTCTGAAGCCATCACAGTCCAGTAGCCTGAGAGTGTTACTGGCAGTGAAATTACATTATATTAATAATGTCTAGACCTGACTCTCTACTACATCCGCTCATGCACAGCCACTTGCATCCGTGCAACATGAGCACTTGGCACCAATGGAAATAGCTGGTCTTGATAAAAAAGAGTATCTGTATATTTAATTGGGTACACTGTGAGCAAATTATTTTGCCTATTACGGTTGGCAGCATTAACCTGAAAATCTAAAAGCACATTTGTAAATCACAAACACATCTCCAGTTACTATTCTTGCTGTTACAAGCTAAGCATTAGAAGAACACGTAGGTTGGATTTCAAGCCTGGACTCCTAGAAAACTACAAAGGCTTCCATTTGAACAAGAAAGTGCAGGCTTAGAAATACAAACAACCCATGTCCCTCTTCAGAGAGAGAGAGTGCCTGACAGGGACAGCTACAGGACAGCCCATACCAGTTACTCTAGAGACCCTGATTTTTGCTGTCCCTCTCTGAACATTGTCAGGTCATAGTCAAGGTCCAAAATAGTCACCTTCTCTGACAAGGCAACATTCTGGGTGCTCATGGACTAGCAAACACATCGTGTATTTGCTCAAGAAAAACAGCGAACTTCAATGCTGTCATTAATGTCACGCTAGAAACAGAATGAGATGTACAGTCTGCCTCCCCTAATGATTATGTCATCACAGAAGTCAGTGATGTAAATCTGAGCTTTCACTGCTGCCTCCAGGAAGCAAATATCGAATCCTGCAAACGGCTTTACCTCCTCTGCAGCTACGCAGCGCTGAACTGCAGGTCTTCATGCTCCAAATGCAGTGAAGGCTCGGGAGGCAAGCTAAGGGCTTGTGAGTAAGTGCACAGCTCATGCCATCTTCCCTTGACTGTAAGTACTATGTAATTGAGAAGGAGCACCAAAAGGAGTCGTGAACACCCAGAAGAGAAGAGGCAGATGAGAGGACTGGAAGCAATATCCCATGGAGGTAACGCAAGAGACATCAGTGACCAAAAAGAAGAAAATGAAAGCTTTCTAAAAGATACTTTACGTTCAATTAAAATGTTTTTAAATGAAAACGTTTTTAGTTATATACTTTTAAATGCTGCAAAAGAAAACCCCAAAGGTTTTAACAACAGGACATAGATAAGGTCGTCTAGTTCAGGTCAAACGATTCTTCCTCTCCTCCCCTTTCCCCCAACCTACCTCCCTGCAGCTGCAAGAGAGGACAGCACAGGAGGAAGAGTGCAAGCACAGGGACAGAGTTGGAAGGGGCTGTTGTAAGAGCAAAGGCAACAACAGCCTCAACAGGAGAAAGTGGAAATGGCTCTGTTAGAAAGGGAAGGAGAGCTGCTAGCAAGGGCTAAAATGACTATCCCTGCAGGAGGAGAAAAAAGAGGTTTCATGCAGAGTATAATCACTGTTGTGTGATGGCAGGGGAAGACACAAGTTTGACGTGGACTGTAGGCGCACAGAAATTCATGAGCAAAGCATGATACGTAAACCTTATCGTATCTGAAACACAACCAGAGGCAAAAGGCATGTTTTGCTCCAATGTAATGCATTTTACTTCTTCCCTCGTGCCCACCAACTCTCCAGGGAGGCAGACCCAGTACCGCTCATCAGTCTTTTATTTTTCTCCATTCACTTCAGCTGTGGAGAGGCTGTGCAGAAAATGGTGAAGTTTTCTTTTGTCCCAGCCTCGACCCACAACCTGCACAGATCAAGTTCTTCTAAAAAAGCCAGTGAAACACCTAGCAAGAACACAACGCTGGCTAACAAAAGAAAAGCTGCGGGATGATAAAATCATGTGTCACATGAGCTTGTTTCAGGTGGCTGTGTGAGGGAGGAAACTGTTTCTTTAAACAATGGGCTGCCTGCCACGTACAGAATTTGCATTAAACATATCCGTGACTCAGGCAGTGAAGTGGTGCAACATCACTGGTTAGGGACTAGCTCCAAGCAGATGACCAAGAAAGAGTGGACTGGAATCAACAACCCTAATGCCACCAGCAGGATTTCCCCAGCTGGTACCAAACAGCTGACAGGATGGGGTAAGACCCCGCAGAGCTGCTGCCTCCCATGTGAATCCTCTCAGTGGACTCTGGCACTCTTCATTTTCTGGCAATTGTAAAAACGTGCTTCCACACTCGCTCAGCATTTTCCAGGATGCATCAATTCACCCTGGTTTCTTTCAATATTCCGGAAGCTGTAAGGCATTGGTAGATAAAACAGCACACATTGTCACCGCACTGGGGTGAAGCATCATCTGCCTTGGCACCCTGCTTGTCTACTTGGGAGAGGCAGATACTTGGTGGATATTTGGCCACCCAAAAAATTCGTGTGACAACTGAACTTGAGCAGAGGCATCAATCCCAGCATTCAAATGCAGCTCCCCAGACAAGCAATATGGACAAAGAGCAGCTGCTTTTAACCTTTTTCCATTTTCTGATGGAAGGCGGGGGTCCTACAGGGAGAAGGTCAGTCCACCAACAACAGGCTTTTCCTTAATTATCTTTACCTCCTGTATTACAACCTGCTTAGGAACAGGCCACCCATGGTCACAAGTCAACAGACGACAAGTTGTAGGCCCCTGGATCGGAGTCTCAGTTCCCTCCAATGCTGAGCAACAAACAGAGGTGAAATGTGACCCTGAACTAGAGCATGAGAGATGTTTCAGTACTGATGGATACTCAGCTGAACGTAAGGCAGTGTTACTGCAGGCTGCCTTTAGCAGCTTGCCCTTATTGCTTTACAGGAGAACAAACCCCACAGTGAGCTCAAAGCTAATTTAGTTGGTTGATTGTAAATTCCAGAGGCCAGATTTGGTTGTCAGTTGCATAAAACACAAAAACAACTATTTCAACAGAATTACTCCACATGCCTGGCCCTTAGTCTCAACCAGTAATAGGGCAGGTGCTGGCAAGATAAAGAGGCCATCTACGCTATCATTAATGAAGTTTCAGGTAAAACATGATGCAACATTATTTCAAAATACTGACATATTGCTACAGGTATTTGGTGCTCTTCCCTTAATTACAATTGCTGGAGAGCACTTTTTTCTCTCCAACATTTGCTTGGCTGAAACCTAATGGTTGTGTTAGAAAGCCTGCAGCTAGATGGGCTGTTTTTCTTTACTCATCTCTGTCATTAGCGTGCAAAACTTACGGAAAGGAGAAAGGACTCTTTTTTGGATAGACGGTTAGAGTCAACACCCTCTCCACAGAATTACTGGACAAGTAAGGGGGAATCTCATCTGCTAATTCATCTGTTGTACAAACTCAGCCCTCTATTAAACAAAAGTTGTATTAAAGCAATTTACCCGTGGCCCCCCTTTCCTTGATTTCTTTGCAGCACTTTCATAAGATAAACTCCCTCATTACCAACAGAGCCACGGTTGTCAAAGAAGCCAGTTGTTAAACAACACTTTGCAGTGATGTTATTAAAGCTTCCGGATAAAAGCTGCTAACAAGTGCAAAACAACTGTCTGGCATTTCCATCCGAGATGCTTTCCAAAGCTCCCTAGGCCATGCTTCAAGGAGGTCTGCCTATTAGGGGAACACCGCACAGCAAACAGAGACTGAAGATAACATTGCCCACGACTTACTGACCCCCTGGCTAAGGTAGATATTCTCCATCTTCCATGCTGTTAACTGGTTAAAGCAGCAAGCTGACAGCCCAGCAGAGATCCCACAACCCACAGTCACGAAGGATGTAAAAATATCAGATCCACCAGAACATTAATATCTCACACAGGCTTACAACAGAAATGAGAATAAGAGAATAATTACCATGGGCTACAAAATGGGACTGGGACTCCTTGGCCATTTACTCCAGAATTTCACAACTAATGATACAAAACCCCAAAAGTTAGTTTAAGAACTTTGTTAGAAATTTAACGAGACTTATTGCCCATGCAAGGGCTTTTGTTCTGCTAGAGTTGTGTCAGACTGATTACAACATACTCTAATTTTGGACATTAAAACATTTAGTTCCAATCAGCATTTTCACAAATCTGTCTTAGTGCCTTCATATAAACAAAAGTTATTTAAGGTTCTCAGCTGCAGTGTGAGCGTGATTGGCCCATACTCATGGGCAGAACTTCTCGTCGACCCAAAATGGTAAGGACCTCATGCAAGCAGCATGATACGGGCCTGTTATTGCTACATTCTCCTGATAACAAAACTAGACTGTAATTCTATGCAGGGCTATACTGGGAAAAAAAAATTGAAATAAATATAAAGCTGCTAGGACATGTGCAGAAAAGAGTTAAACCCAGATTCACTGAAGGAGCAGGATAGTAGAAACAGAAAAGTTGACCCCAGTATCTACTGATACATTGGTACTGGTTCAAAGAGGAGTTTATCCAGTTATCGTTTTTCCAAATATTGTAAATACCCAAACTTAAAGAAAATCATTTGCTTACTGTTGTTTTCCATTTTCATTCTAATTTGAAACACCAACTTAGTTAACAAGCAATCCTTCCAGAAGGAGAATAATGGTGGGAACTCTTGTACTATCTGATTTTAAACAGGCACACTCATCAGTGTATCTTTCCAATTTCCTAATAAGGACTTTGCAACACCCAGAAATTCCAGTTCCTTCAGGGAATCCATCCTAGATTTTTATACTGAAACTCACACACGCTGTGAAAAGACTTGGGGGTAAAGCAATTACGTGTAGGGTTTAGTATTGATGATACCCTAGTGACAGTGCCTTCTGTAGCTACAAACACCAGGGGTACCAGCCACTGATGGAGGTTCACATCCTGCAAAACACTGGGACTACATTTACTGGAATGGTTTTACCAGGGATGAGCAGTTCCATTTTAAACACTCCAAGGCAGGAACCAAAACTCTTTCCTCTAGTAGTCTGCATGGCAAATTAGAAGTGACCACAGCTATGAAATCTTGTAATACGCCAGAGACCATGTGGGGTTGTGGTCTACATTGTCTACAGACCCTATCGGAAAATGGATGAGCTAGTTTTGTGGTGGAAACCCCCTCCCCTGCAAGAGTACCAGATTTTTCAAATCACGCACTGACATTTGCATTCCCACCACTCCTGCCAACAAGCTTAAGTTGACTGCTGCCTCTTCAGTATATGGTGTCTATTTTCACAAGAGCGGTGATACAACTCCAGACAGTATTTGGGCAGATATGGAGGATAAAGAAAGGAAAAGGACATGGAAGCAGTCAGCGGAGTCTAAAGTCATCCATTTCAACAACTTACAATCTTATTGCCACCAGATCCAATTTCTTGGTTTCCTTAACTTAAGGAGTTACCCTTAACTTAAGGAGTTACCTAAGAATCCCCATGCTTTATTTCATCCAGTTTCTCCCTATTCCTTGTACACCCTAGAAGTATCAATCATGTCCGCATCCAGTTTGTTCCCCTCCAGTTCACTCTGCTCCAATTTTCAGTATAAAATGGAAAATCCTTCATGACTCCACCCCTCCCCAGGGTCACTCTCCCATCCCCTCAGCCCTGCTCCCAGAGGTGTTAACTTAAATCACCACTTCTCATGCTTTATCCATGAGAACATCTTTGCTAAATACAGTCTATAAAGCCTCTACGAAGACCTGGGTGCTCTTTGTTGACCATAAGGAATCAGACAGTTAACAAGCTAGTCTTACATGCACTTGGTATTAGCAGACATTGACAAATAACTCACCTATCTTCTCTAAAAATAGTTATATAAAGTGTATATTGCCTGTGTAAGTACACTGACAGCACACTACTGCCCTAGTCTACAGAGACCTTTACACTTTGCCAGTCTCACCGAGTCACCAGCTCCAGGAAAGCTCAGATGCTCATGAGGCACCCTAAAGCTCAGGTAGGGATACCGGCCTGGGTCATGGACACTGTTAATGGCATCAGCATACTTCTACACCCAGTGTAATTAGCGAGACAAATTAGCCCAGATGCCATACCAGAGTAAGCAACATAATTCTGCATTGGCTTGCACTGAACTGTGACGTTCAGCACGCAGGAGGCCAAACTCTGCTGGTCCTTTGTATTTCTTCTCATTCTCTCTCATGCTCTCCTCCCATCAGACCCACAGGATTCATAATAAAGTGACGAAAAGACATCACAAATATTTGGCTTGACATTCTGCGTAATACAGGCACTGGTTATTTTTGTATAAGCCCAAATTAAGTCCAATCTAATGTGGCATTACTAATGTTTTGGGGCAGGGAACACATACTTCTACGGGGTAAGTCACTGACTGGTGAGAGCCAGGGTGCCTGTGACCTGCCCACACCGGGCACAAGAGCAACACAAATTATATGGCAATATTTACACCTAGACATAGATCTCCTTACACATATGTATGGGTGTCACATACGCGTGTGCATGTACAGAAGCCAGGTTATCTGACCTCAGCCAGATACTATCTGCAATTCAGGATGGAAGAACAGAAGAATTTATTTTGCCTCAATGCTAGCAGAGAATGCTTTTTGCCAGAACAGCTCACTATATTGTATGATAACTGAATGAAGCTAATTTTCAGTGGATTCTATCTAACAGCTCTTAACTAGTAGAAATAGTTCAAGGTCTTCAAAGTATACAGTGTTGCATAGCCCTCGATTCACACATTCTGCTAATAACTGCCAGACAATTGTATTGAATTTATTCAAAAACCATTAGCTGCAGAAATTCATATTCTTCGATTCTGCCTTCAGATACATGCTATATTACACTTATATTAAGGTTAATGTGCAATGCCAATTCTTTCACAAAGGAACTGCAAATATTTGAAGCTACAGTATCTCTAAGGTGTCTGTTTTACAAGTTTATTGTTTCTCTCTCACAATTCCCCTTTCATCCCTGCCCCTGCCAGGAGAGCTGGGCTGAAAAAATGGTGAGAACATTAGAGCAAATACAGGCACATATTAAGGAAAGTATTTGAGACATTCTTTGTACAGCTTGCATATGCTACCAGCATTACAAGGATTTTTCTTTCATCTGCTCCTTCAGAGATGAGCCTCCAAAATACTTAAAAACCGCTTTATAAATATCCTTCGAAAAACCATCATCACATCTTCAGAGCGCTAGTGTGTTAAATACCTGCCATCGAAGAATGATGTTAAAATCTGGGAGGAGTCGGAGGTAGAAGCTGAGGAGCAGAAGTAGCGAGAACACAGGAATGTTTAAACAAGAGAGCCTCAGTGAGAGGCTGGGGCATGTGGGTACTTTATAGAGAAATAATACACACGTACCATTTATGTTATGAAAAAAATGTTACAGGTAGGCAGGCTTCTGTAATTTATCTAATACTCTTTTATATTCATGCTTCCTTAGGTTTCATGCAATTTATTAAGTTTTCAGCCTTGCCCGCAGCAAAAAGGATAAACAAAAGCAGATGTGAAACTCCCTTTTTTAAGGGCCCGCCAACCTCCTGCAAAGCCTGTAACCAGCTGGAGAAAGCCTGATTACCATCAGCTCTGCAGTCACCAGTCCAACTGTCCTCTCCTCCTGCAGCAAGCTTTGGACTGAGCCCTAAGGTGGTACACCGTGACCCACGGCACACCGGGCAGGTCTTGCCTCTTTAGAAAGAGGCTGTTCCCCTCCGTTCTGTAAGATTTTGGTAGGAAATGTGTTTTGTTGGCCAAGGGTTAAATAAACCCCAAGAACAAAGGAGACCGGAGAAGGAGGAGGACCGGGACAACAAGGGTGACACATGTCCCTAGCTGGTCACAGAGGACAGAGGGATGGACTTCATGAACATTTACAAAAACAAAAGGGAGCGCTATGGGGTTTGGTATTGCTCAGCAGGGGATAACCAAGAGATTACATCTTCATTGCACCTTCCCTAAAAGGCTCTCATTAACATCAAACAAGTAGAAGCTTCACAAAAATTTGCATGTGAGACTTCACCATCCTCACTCGCAAAAAAGGAGGTACTGTGTTGAGGCACAGGAGTTTTTGGAAAAGTGCTGAGTGCTACTAATCTGTTTCTAGAAGATTGGTGCCTCCATGCAGGCTGCCCTACCAGGCATCACACACAAGACATGACCATACAGCAGAGTACGGCCCAGCACTGGACCCATGTTACCTGGACCCATGCACCTTGCCAGCCAGGTTAAAGTCAGCTCCAGCCTGAAACGTGGTATGTTGGGCTTGCGTTTGGCCAGCTGAGGGAGAAACCCATCAGTCTTTGCTCCCATCCATTCAGACAAACCTTCAATTAAAGGCCGTGGGGGGAATGAACATGGAAGACCGCAATACTTCCCACCGTTACATCAATCCCTCTTATTGTTGCAGCCCTGTTTCTGGAGATGGAAGCCATCAAATAAACACACTTACTCCACAATCTTGATTTTAACAGAGGGGCTGTCTCTAACCTGATTATCTTGCATCCTTGAGGACCATAAAATTCAACTAAAAACCAATAGGTTGCAGGTTCTCTCCCTCCTACACCCCGCTGTCTCAAAGAAAAAGATTCAGCCATTTCCTATTTTGCACAAATCAAGAAAGCCTCTGAAACCACTTAACCCCCCCTGCTATAGCAGCTGTTTCTCAAACATTAACAGCTTCCAGATTAAAAGTCTCGTAAGACAAAAGGGTGAGAAGGGGGGGCGAATCCCAGCTCACAAGGTGCAGCTGAAAAATAACAAATGGCTTTGAAACTGGAAGGGCAACTGAGCCGCACTGCCGCGGCGCTCGTGAGCACACACATAATGAATTGGGGATTCCCTGTGCCAGGGCCGGCTCGGAGCACGAATTGCAGAGTTCCAGGGAGGATCAATAACTGTCAGAAGGAGAAGAAAGTGAGCACTAAATTCGCTCGCCTTTCATCTTCAACAAATGGAACAGAAAATCTGATGGATGACAGAACCTTTCGTTTCTATAGCGTTCTTGTTGAACTAAAGACTAGTGACATTGAGATGATTTTCGACATGCGCTTCTGTAGATCCAGGAGCAATTATAAAAATAAAAATAAAAGAATTCCGTTACAAAGAAGCCCCCAAACCAAAAGTAGTAATTCGAAAGGGCAGGGTAAATAAAAAATATTAATGAAAGCCCGTGCCAGTGGTCAGCCCCTAGCATGCGAGAGTGCGGAGTTTTGGAAGCATGGAGTACATTAAACACAACACACCCCTTGCCTCCCCCATAATTAAGTTAGAGATGTGAGAGCAAAAGCAATAGAGGCTGTCTGCTTAGTTTCTCTGCTTGGCAGGGCACCACACACACATGCACACAATTTCTCCTCTCCTCCATTTGTGAAAGCAGGGGGGGAAAAAAAAAGCCCAAATGAGCAGATAAACAAAAAACCCAAAGCAAACAAAAAAATCCCAGATTTCAAAGAAGGAACATGCTACTGCTCAAGGAAATGCCAAAATCTCTTCTCCATCCTTTTATTCTACTGCAGACAGTCACTCAACCCATCAGGAAAATTATATTAAAAAATAACAACAACAGCAGCAACAACAGAAGGGAGACAGGACCTTTTGTACAATCCAGCTGGCTTCTGTACCTTGACTTTCATATCAGATATTTATTTTGGCATGTGGGCGGTGGGGGAAGGGGAAACATCTCTGGACACCTTATGACATACTTCACCGTGGCGTAACAGTTCAGAGCACGGAGGTCCATCTCTGGTTGCTGCCTGAGAAAGCAGCAACGCAATACGATAACCTACAGTGCCTTTACCCCGTACAGTATCACACAAACAAGCCCCAGGGCAAGGGAGGGGGTGGGGGGGAAGTCCCAGCAAAGAACGCGTGATCAGTCTTCAACCTTATGATCTGGATTCAGCCAAAGAGGTAGCATTACCCAAAGCCACCACTCACAGGGGCTCGGGTCCAAAACACTTTCTTGGAGTTTGCTCTCTTGCCCGGGTGGGCTGCCGGGGTCTCCCACCACTGCAATAAGGTATTTGCAGAGGACGTGCTACTGAATCCAGCTCAGAAGAGGCATCTTTCCACAACTGAAATGGAAATTTAAAAGCCTGCAAAACAAATGCAATGACTCAACTGTGTATAAGGGCTTGGTGCAAAGTTCAGAAATTGGCCTACACATGCTAATTCAACCTTATGGCACGTGTGCGGGAAGGTTAGTCCTGCTTTCTCAGTGGAATAAAGATATTACATGAGTAGCTCCAAGATGCTAGACTAGCTCACAGCAGAGCTGGCAACAAAAAATAAAAAGAAAAACCAAACCCTGGCCCTTGTATTTTAATCCAAACAGACCACGCCACACGAAACCGAGATTAGCACGGGCTCTCTAGTATCATTTAATGCCTACCACAGACTCATTGTCTTCACAGCTCCCCAGCCAGTGCCAGCTCCGCACCACGCCCTGTGGTTTCCCACTGACGCACGGGCATTCCTGCCAAACCGCAGCCCTGCAACCCCATCCCGCCACGCAGCCATGCAGCCTGCACCCGGCCAGCCCTCTGGCTTTGCTTTTTGGGAGACCATGAGAGTTAGGAACCCAAGGACACCACTCCGACAGCCTCCTCTGGACAGTTTCCCCGTATGTTCCTCCAGCCCGGTTTCATTCATTTATTTCAGAAGAGCAAGGCTGTAAATAGCCACAGCCAGCTTAACTGCTGGGCATCTAGGAAAATAACCTCCTTCAGATATTCTCCCCTCAGCCCCATCCTAAGAAAGTATCAGCAATGGCCCATCTGAAAATCTGCATCACCTAATGGAGAGAGAGAGTTGCCTGCCATCCCA
Source organism: Ciconia boyciana (assembly GCF_034638445.1). NCBI lineage: Eukaryota > Metazoa > Chordata > Aves > Ciconiiformes > Ciconiidae > Ciconia > Ciconia boyciana. The sequence continues at coordinate 56,831,524 of NC_132941.1, read as the reverse complement.
ATCGAATAATCAGATAATTTTGGTATCTCAATCAAATTCCGGTTTGAGAAATGAGGCCTCGTCTCCATATGAAACAGATAAATCAATCTAGAATGCACAAATGCAATTTTAAAGGAGAATATCTATTCTAGATCAAATACAGATGCAGAACTCACAACTTCAGATTAACAGCATCTTCCCAGTTTAGCTTAATCTACTTTGAAAGCGAATTACTCTGTGCTAGGCAGAGGCACTCTTATTCTCCAACAAAAGCATCCTCGCGCAGGAGCTACCATGAAGTAGCTCCTCGAGAGCAATCCCGTGTGTAGATGAGGCATTGTTTCCTGCAGACCAGAGCCTCTCACTGTGCCTTCACTCCCTAAAAGCTGCAAAAAGTTGCTGATACAGAAGGGCTGCTTTGCTTCACCTGGTAGATTAGTGCTTCTCAGTGCTGGGTTATGTGGCTATTCACAGCCTCCCCAGCACAATGAGATGCCACCGTTAACTGAACAGTATTTTGCAGTCTGGATTTTTCTCCACTGAAGGCAACTTTTTGCTGCTTGGAAGGGTTTGTACAATATCCTGTAAGTCTATGTTAAAATAAACAGAAGCAACCAGCGTTGTCTCCAAGCACGATCTCCTCGGCACATCTCGACAGGCTTTGCACGAAGTTTCCAGCGCTCGACAAGGAGCATCTCATGGGGGTAACGCACTCCAGCTGACTGCACAATGACAGCAAGTGCCAGGAAAACTCCAAGGCTAATCTGAGAGCTGACACTGACTCATTGTGTGGGCTTGGGCAAACCACTTAACCTCTCCGCATCTCAGCTTTTCTGCCCATAAATGAGGGTAATAATACCGAGCTCCATCTTCCCCCAGGGACTGATAGGGAGCCCTGGGTTTGTATGGCACTTTGGAAACATGAAGTGCTACATAAGTGCTAAGTACTATTATCTAGAACTTCTACCGTCACCTCCACATGCGGGTGCAGCAGATGCTGGTGAGAAGTGGCCCACAGGGAAGACTCCAGCCAAACTGAACGTATGTGTTTACCCTGAGGTTTCACCAGGAAAACGTTCGAGCAGCAAAAGGGTGATTTAAAGGCCCCTCCTCACAGAAACAGAAGCAATTTCTAGTACAGCATTTACCCAGTGCAAGGGCAGCGCAGAGCCATACAGGAGTCCATTCACCCCTTCAGACAGGTACAGCTCTCCTGTTGCCAGCACAGGGGGAGGGAGAGCACCTTACTTCAGTGATCGTATCTCAAATCTGTGGCAGTTCTCCATCACGCCTCCAAACACCCAACCAGAAAAACAGGAGCGTTTCTCTGAGCTCTTCTCTGGAACACCACCACACGCCCGTATCTCCCCAGGCTGGGTCAATATTCACAGGAGAAGCATGGCAACAAGAAGTATCCAAACCCTTACACCACCCAGTACATGCTCACTCCACAAGGCAGGAAAGCAACACCCAACTCTTACAAAGCGTGACTTAGCCTGTTTCTTGCTTTGCTAGTTTCCCGACCTCCACGAGCTGGATTCAGGTCCTGCAAGGTGAAGGGACATGAGAGCACACAATGCCCAAGCTCCGTGGGCTCCTCCAGGCATGTCCTAGAGCGAGGGTGGGAGACAAAGCAGAGCAGATGCCCTGCTGCTTACGCTTCACCAAAACCCTCGTTGTGGCACCTAACAACATAAGCGGACTTTGAAGATGCTGTTCATCTTGGACAACTTAGCTGGAGTTTGCCTGAAAGGTTACAGACACTGCATGTATCTACAAGGAGCATTTTCTCCTCAGTGTCCCCATCTCTCCCCACCTACCAGTTCATCTAAACTAGAAAAATAATTGCTAATTCATATGTCTAGGAAAAGGTAGCCCTGAAAAGTACTGATGGCGACTAAACAGATACATAGATGGGCTGTACGGCTGTATAGCAGACATCTTATGAACCCATTCTGCAATGGCACTAAGAATAGCATTGTTTCACCTGGAACAGCAGTTAAGCCTCTCTAGGAGATGAGGAGGAGCAGGGAAGCAGAGATCTCTTGTAGGCTGTTATTATCAGTAATGAGTTTATTTTCAAATCAAAGTTGACTGTTATTCATGACTAGAAAGGGGTGGAAATTTCAAAACAGTCTTAAGAAAATACTTCAAAATACTAATGCCGATTTCTTTCCTTCTGTATTTATATAATGCACAAAACCAGGGCAACCCAAGCTAGATTAGCTTTATGCTGTGCTCTGTAACAAATAAGAGAAACTCATTAACTGACAAATCTAACCGCTTTCTGTGACTACACCAGCAAATTAATTCAGTGGTAAGGACACTTGCCAAGACGGTGAATTTTATGCAAGTACTGGAGAATCTTTATGGAAAATAAACTTTTATTAATTAAAGAGTATCATTTGCTGCTCAATGCAGGGAACGGAAACACATCACACGTTCCCCATCTCTGCTCTGAGGAGCTCCAACACCAACCGGCTCTGAAGAACAGCTCATGGATGATCTCCAAGGCAAAATGCTGAGACTAGTGCATGAGGAACAAACAAAGTTTCAGAAAAATCACGATCTCTTCAGTGATCCTTAACTAACAGGAAGAGCAATTCATTTCGCTGCATGAATGATTAATTATAAATTATTAAATCCAGCTCCACTCAGGATACTTACCCAGGGAACCAACTGCTCCGACATGTCAACAACTTTTGTTTTCTAAATCTCTGAAACCAGTATCAATTCAAAACACACGGAGAGCCAGATTTTCCACAGAGGATCTGGCGTGTGCTTCAGTGCCCAGTATCTCCAGCCCTGGCCAGACTCTGAGAAGGGCACCAACTCACCCTCCCTGCTCTGGTCTTTGGAGACCGCCTTTTTCAAAGAGGACACTGCAGTTATTTTTACCCTCTTCCCACTCTCCCATCAGTGTGAAACACACAGGGACGCATCTGGAGAGCAACAGCTTGCTTACACTCTCCTGTGTGACAAAGATGAGGAAACTCCCAACTAGGAATCTGGGGAGAAGGCTGCCCATGAGCACAAGTTCTGCTGCGTTACGAGCGTGCAGCGTTCACGGAGGAGGCAATTTCCTGCCCGGCAGGAAGGCGGCGGAGAGCCCTCGGCTGCTCCCAGCCTCCTGCCTGCCAGCGAGCAGCAGGCAGGGATGGCTGCGCGCAGGCAGGGGATGGGGGCAGGGGAAGGAGAAGTTTGAAAGCAGGAGAAAGTGCGGGGCTGCGAACATGCATCCGAACACAAAGCAGCCGGAGGATGCACGGATACGAAAATGGGATACATTATTATTCCATAAATTAAGTTAAAGCAACCTCAGCACATCCCAGACCTTTAATACTGGGCTGCTGCACATCAAGCGAGTTGGCTTCCAGCCTGCAAAATGTTTCAACTTCACTCAACTGAGGCAAGACCCACGTTTTATTAAAACAGATTTATCTTCCTGCAAATAAACCTCAACAGCTTTTGCGCCCTGAAGAAGCAACTTCGGTTTGCCGTCTCGCCCTCCTCCCCCCTGCCCACAACAAAACATACATTCAAAATCTGATGAGTAAAGAACTATCAGTTAGAGCTTTCTGAACCTTGCCCATGTAGGGCTGGTATGCAACAGGTTTCAATGTTTGTTTTTATAATAAATAAAGCAAAAGTATGATGAGACAACCAAGCTCGTTGTCTCTCCTCTGCCTTCCTTGAAGATGGCTTTTTATCTTGAGACTTAAGCAAAATTGTAACGCAGTTAAATAAAATAAAGGGCATTCCCTATCTCATATTTCAGCCTGTTCCAAACAATCTAGACAGCCTTAAAAGATGCAAGCTTGCCTGTCAGCCATTTAATGAAGAAATACTAGTAAAAATTAAAATGTAACCCCCCAAACATGCTTTCCCCCCTTCTTAAATATCTACCAGTCTGCCCCATAATCTCACTTTTCCTGATAAAAAGGAAAAAAAAAAAAGGAAGAAACGGTTTTCCAGGCAGGCAGCAAAACCTAAACAAAATTAAAGAAGCGTAAAGCCCAACTTGAACGGCAGACAAGTATGTGGAGAACAGTGTGACCTTTCCTTATCACCCACTGACATGCTTAATCGTTTCCAAACAAAAAATGCTCTTTTCCGCCACTTCTTCGTTCTGTGAGCACCTCCAGCGCCTGCGTGGCTGGTAAAGAGTTAAATCTCCCACTATCCCCTGCTGCCTGCGAAAAATCACGGAAACAATTGAGACATTGTCCAGTGAACAAGACTCCCAGGGACTGACATTTTTGTTTATGTCCCAGTTCTCAGCCTGTCAATTTTCACTCCCAACGTTAAAAGCCCGGCTTGCCCCAATACAGTCTGCCCTCGGCTGAAAAGGCTCCACTTCATTTATTTTATTAAAGCTATGGCGTGTTTATGATTCAGAGCTCTCCCCATCTGAGGACCTGTTGGTCCCATCCCCCTGCCTTCCTCGCTGCCCTGCAATAGCGACTGCCTAACTCTGAGGAGGCTTTGCAATGCCTTTTGCAGAGTGATTGCCAGGAAAATAACTACACTTAGGTTAAATACCACTGTTCGCATTTTGCTGGGGCATAAAATATGTATTACTGTACTCTAGCCCCTTAAAATAGCCTTTGGTTAATAACTGGCGTAGGGTAGAGGGGAAGGGAGTTGGATACTAAGCCAGAGCGGCAGGAACTTCAAAAAGAAAATAAATTAAAAAAAGAAAGAAAAAAACCTACACCCACTCCCGATACCCAGCAGCAAACTAGAAAATACATGTAATGGAGTAAAACAAACATCTTGGAGCAAAGCGGCGTTTTTTCTGCTGCTTCGCGGCTGCATTTCCTGCCTGCGTTTTCATAATGACCAGAGTGTCAGGCCCAAAATATATCCCTCTCCTTCACCCCCGCCGTCCCAGCACTTTTTTTTTTCGTTACGCTCTCAATACTTTATCTCCATGAAAAGCACACACAGCAGTCACCAGCGTTTCCTGTTTGCCGAGTGTGCTTTAACTATATCACACCCTTGGCCGCTGCGCTGGAATGCACAGCATATGGCATTGTGAAAGGGTTTACTGTCGAATAATGGCAGCAATGCAGTCCTGCTGGTTTATATCAAACCCTGTCACTCTCTTCACGGAGGTCCCTCTCGTGCTCTCCGAGAGGCGAGGTAAAACACACACACACACACACGCACGCTACTTCGAGTCTCATGTAGGACCTCAGCAGAAGCCTGCCTGGATCAAGACCCGCAAACTCAAGGCAAGGAAGATTGCATCTTATAAAGTTGTGACTTGCAGTCACTCATGATTTGTTTTGAATCTTAGTCCCCATTTACATCTGCAGGATCCTTTTATAGGTAGACGAAAGGGCTGTTAAAAAGTTTTCAGTTCCTCACTGCGATTCCTATGGGCACAGCCAGCATGGGCTGGAGGACGGCTACGGGCCTGAGTCCCTCTTCTCCAGGGTGGCAGGGCTGTCAGCCTGAGCAACTGCCTGAACTCCATCCCGGAGTACAGCTTCATCTTCCCCTGCTTTCAAAAATCAGCACCAATATATTTGATTATGAAAACATCCACGCTAAAGCCAACTGTACACCGCCACCTTTCACTTTGGGTCAAAGTCTCAAAACTGCATTTTCATTTAATTGCTCACAGATTTATTTTTGTCGGGTTTTTTTTTAAAGCAACTTTAAAAGAAAAGGACTTACAAATAAATAAATAAATAAAGTGCTGCTTCCAACTGCAGTCAGGTTCAGCTAAGATGCTCACAAAGGTTATACTTCAAAGTGCTTTTTGTGCAGATCTTGAAATGCCTTCCCATGCCCGGATGCATTCGGCCAGCAGACGCTGAAACGAGTAGCAATACTTTTAAAGCCCATTGAAATGCATCCATCCACCCTCCCTTCATAAAAGGAAGCCTTACTTAACAGGCATTTATTATTGCTGAACTAGGGTTGAAAGTTCAGTGTCCTTATAGACCAAAATTATCAAGATTTCTGAGTTTCCAGCCCACGTTTAAGTCCTAATGAGCTATTGTACCACACTCACTGCTATTAACTCTTTGATGTCAGGAACCCATGTTGCTCTTTTAAACGTCTCACAGATGTCCAAGGGAAAAAGTGCAAAGCTCACCTGTGCTAAAGGACAGGTGAGCAACTGTATTTTTTTTGCCTTTAGTCCCCTCCAGCAAAATATGCAAAGACAACTACAGCATTAAATATGCACGTCAAAGACAGGCTAGCCTACCAGTTCGGACTGTGAACTCGGAGTCAGGGGAGCTGTACATTGCTCCCAGCTTTGCCACGATCTGATATGCAGAACACATTACCTTTCCAGGAAAGGGACGTGAGCATACGGTGCCCGTCACACCACACGTGTACAGCAACCGAACTGCTACCATGCCATGCACTGCACAGACCCCATCTCTCCTAGACCTGAGCTCTCTGGGGCAGGGACAACAACCTGCTTTTCTGAGAGTAGCTTGCTTATTAGACCCTCTTAAATACAGGTGACAATAAAGCAATAATGAAATTATCTTTAATTTGCACCAAGCACTTTGACCTGCTCGTTGCGCAATCACAGCAGTGAAACAGGGTCCACAGGCAGACGTCACCATCAGGCTTGGATGGCGCTTGGGAAGAGAAGGGTCCCTAATTTTCCAATCCCAGACTAAGGCACCTGATCCTGACCAGCAGCAAACAGGAGCAGGATGATGCTTTAATGCAAGAGCCACGAGCCCGGCTCGGCGCCCAGGCGAGGAGCAGCTGAGTCAGCCAGAAAGTGAACAGGGTGCCAGCTCTTTGGCCGTTCTCCTCTCCCATCAGTGCTGGGGCTGCTCCCTCACATTTTCTCCCCATTTACTCATCCTGCAGATTCCTCAGCACAGCGATCTGAGGTGGCCAAATGATCGCCCACGCAGGAACAGAGCTTAACAGTCCATCTACAGTGTGAGCGGACGCTCCCTGGACGTGCTCCGGGCATGACGAGCAGAACAAGTTACTGCAGGGCGAGCTTCTCCGAGGTCTTACAGCACCTCTGTAACTGCCTGGCCACACGCTCAGCTCTGGACACAGATGCGAGCAAACTTCACCTTCAGTCCAAATGGCATCTGCTACCTCACGTTTACCCCTCAGGCAGCAATTGTGGAGCAACCCGCATGCCTCAGATTCACACCAGAGCTTATCCCAAGGTAACCTGTCCTGGCCATCAGAGCCCTTTAAGGAGGAGCAGGTTACTTCATGTCCAGTAAGCGACTTCCCTCCAAAGAGCTCGGCATGCCTGAAAAGCATCGAGATGGCAAGTCAACGTGGAACAGCTACAGCTTTAGCAATTCAAACCCTTGCTTGCTTCATATTAATTAACCATGTAGACATGCCCAACATGCAGCAACAGAAGTTCTGCCGCCAGGGAAAACTGTGCGCTGCAACCATTTGGGGTTTTCTAATGATACTGCTTCCATGCAGCTGCTTGGCAGGAAAAGCGTTCACAGCCATAAATGCACACTAAGAAAGTCTGGAGGCTTTCAGGTCCCTTCACTCTGCTTTCCTCCATAAAATACCATTTCCTTATTACAGGGCAGTCACATCCCCATAACATGCAATACTGACATAGCAGAGTTCTGTGGGTATACAAAGGGGCAAAATTTTGTTGTTCTGTCTTTCCTCTCTGACACTATCCTTCCAGCCAGGGGAGGAGAACACTGAGATTTCATGCATTTCCCAATGGGCAGATGAGAAACGAGAGACCAAAACCCTCCTTCGGGGTGTCTCCTTCCCCTACAGCCTTAGCCCTGGGAAGAAATATGTCAGCACAAACACAAGCTCCAGGGGAGAAGAGCTCAGGACACGCGGTTCCTTCTCTCCCTCCCTTTCCTTTCTCAGTACTTGCTAGCTGGGGCACAGGCAGATGCCATGACCATCTCTCAGGAAGGGGCTTTATTTCATATAAATGCTCAATTCCAGTGCCTCACCTCAGAAAAGGGTCACTACACAAGACAATACTTTGAGCACACACTTAAGTGTTGTCCTGAACACGGATGGACATCAGCTCACGTTTAATGATTTCTTGAATCAAGGCCTAAAAAGTAAAAAGGAAGGGGAAGGGGAAGCTAGTTTCCACAGTAATAGTAGTCGAGAAGTCTTTGAGTCTTGCCAACAGGAAAAATGCATGTTAGAGAACTGCTCGCCTCTCCTAGGAAACTAGCAGAGACCCACCTCTTTCTGCAGGCTAGCACTGCAATGCCCAGGGACACCATCAGGTCCTTAATTTGCACCAACAAGAAGGTAGAGGGGTAGGGTTGCCAAAAAAAAAAACCACCACCACCAACAAAAAAACACCAAACCAAAACCGCCCCCCAAGAACCAAAACCAACCAACCAAACAAAACCCACCCAAACCCAAAGATTTGGTTACTTCTTAATTCCATCAGGGAGGCTAGTCAGAAAGCACCCTTCCTCTTGTATACGCACACATATGGGTTCAAACGATGCATGACCAGGCCCCCCTACCAGCCTATCCCTCATTATGTATGTATCATTCCTACCCAGGCAAGCCTGGCTGCAGAGCTACTGCTTGCTGGGGTAGAGAAAGGACTGGTTCAGCTCCCTCAAACATCCTAATCCCCAGAGATGAGACCTCAGGTACATCTGACACAAGCACTCATAGATATGCAGAGTCTTAATAGCACCAAAAGTAATTTGGTTAGGATTTTAGGTTTACATTTCAAAAACTACTTCAGTTTCTTTTTTTTTGTTTTTTTCCTGTGGGGCTGCAGGGGTTTTTTTGCCCTAAAATGCAGATGTAGAAATCAGTTTCTCAGAATCACCTTGGGCAAGTTACTTAACATCTTTCTGGCTGCACTGGTAAAACAGAGGAGTGAGCAATGTTTCCCTGTCTTGGGAAAGTGCTGAATGATTTTGCTCACCTGTATCTGTCAGATACAAGCAAAGCTTCACGGCAAGGTTCCCTGGAACCAGACCCTTGCAACCAGCCCGCTGCGGATTCAAAGCAAAGTCTGTTGACAAAAACTTCTAGCTTAGTTTTGTGAAATTAGGCACAGAACATAAGGCTTGAGGAGAGATTAGGGGTGGGAGGTTGTTTTATGAAGGCATCACTCCTTGTTATTTGCAATATCTCTAACTCTCCAAAGGCTTTCCAAAATGGGTCTGCCCCTTGCCAAATAGGTCTGCATAGGACAGAGGAGAAAGCATCCTTCCTTCTCTTTATGCAGTGGTTTACTAGGCAGCTCCAGTTTCTTCCATAGGAGAGAGTACAGATGTCTATACAGTCCAGAAAGTGAAGTATCCCATGAATAACCTAATCCCAAACCACATGAACTGGTGAGAAGAGCAATAATCCTGGGCTTGAGCAACTTGGCAAACAAACGGTCCTGAGCCCAGCAATGCCAGCTTCCTTCCTTTCTTTTTAATGATAAATACACGTTGTTTTCTTTACTACAGCACCTGGACACAGTACACAGACGTTGTTTAGACAGAAAATAGGAGGTTCCTATTCAAGTGGGCTCATCTGCATGGGGAAGTTTTTGTGCAAGGGCTCAAGTGTGAATTAAAAAATGCAGAACAACTATTTCGAATTATCTCTCCGTGTGGACGCTGTTATTCAGCACTAAGAGTTTCTTTGTGAGATTTAGCTTAATCCGTTTCCAAAGCGGATTAAACTAAACCACACAAAGGACCTCTTACTGCTGAATAAGAGTGGCCGCATGGAGAGATAATGAGGAATAGTTATTCTGAGACAGCTACTTCGACTGCCTATTTGGGCTTTTCCACTCTGCATCAACAAGCCCAAAGCTGTACTGGAAAGGAAAGACTGCAGTTCTAGAAATCTGGGCAAAAACAGTGCTGGGGCCATATCATACCTGCTAAATCTTCTGCTCTGCGCCCGATGGCTGCTCCTGCTCCAGTCAGCATGGGTCCTGGCTCCAAACCAGGCTGCATTATTCAATACCTACTTCTCCAAGCTCCAGATTGAATCCAGCCACAAACTTCAGCTGCAGACAGAGTGTGCGGGGAGTAGGACCTGCGGCGAGCGGCCCTGCCAAGTCTGCCACCCTCAGTACATATCATCTTTGATCTGACAGGCTCACCCATCTGGCTCTCCAGCATCACCCGGCGCTGCCGCAGCTCTTCGCCCGCTGCCAAGGCCAAGCTGCCGCACACGGCTGCTGCTGCTGTCCTCGTGCACGCCTGGGCTTCGGGCACGGACCGTCTGCACTCTCTCCATTCCTCTCGGCACAACCGCTCTTCTGCAGGAGAGCTGATGGCTTGCTGATGTTTAATTTTAGGCCCATGCAAGTCCCTAGAAGTTAATTTAACATGCATGCTCCAGCATAACAGACTGCCATGTGACTGAATCCAAAACACAGCTTGGGCTCCTCTGTGCTAAAATACTCTCTCCTAAACCATCTTCCCGGCATAGGTTTCTACCTTGAAATGCTGTTCTCTGCGGTTTTACAGTATCCCAAACTAGCTGGTCAGAAAGGGCCAGAACTTAAGGCACTCCTATTTTGTGTCACATTTGGGACATAGTGGGTATTTTATAAACAAAAGATACAAGAGGGAAGCCTGCAGTAGATGCACTTCCAACCACACTGAAGGCAGCATAATTACATCTTTCTTAAGGATCTCTGAGGAGCAAGCTTTCATCTTGCTTCCCCCTCACCCAGAGAGTTTCAATACTCAGATATGTCAGAGAGATATATACCAGATATATTTTGGTGTGCCACGACAAACCAAAATGCCAAATCTCAGGGCTCCAGCTCAGAAGCAGGAACTGCAGCACAGCCCCTCCAGGAAATCAAAACTGATGCTGGTTCACCACAATATCCTGGGCTATAAACCTGCTGCTTCAGGAGGACCTGCTGAGCTGTCTCCGGTAACGTCAGACAAGCCTGGCCCTGCCTGGGAGCAAGGAGCACTGCAGCCATCTCACGGCAAGCCACCCCAGTACCCGTGAACCAGAGCCCTCACAGGCACCAAGGACCAGGTTCTCCCGAAGTCCAGCTGGGTAATTCACAAGAAAGAGATGCTCAACAGATTGCGCTGAGCATATTGTAACAGCCCTACTCAGCTGCTTTCTCCTGAAGCAACGCTTAGGGTTGCCAATTCCTATGATTTTATAGCCAGTCTACCAATACTTGCTATTATTCTTAAAGTGTGGTAGCCTTGAAGTCAAGTGTTTAGGGAAGAACCTCAGCCTCCACTTACAGCACACAGCAAGCTCCTGAACTGCTGTAGAGAAAAGTTTGAGACTGAGCGGAGTATACCCTGCAGGCTCAGGAACCAGAGAACAAATAAAGAGAACACAAAATGTATTATTTAAGAAACAGAAAACCAACAAAAACACCACCAAAAAAACCCCCACCAATCTTCATGATCTTTTGAGGCCTGACTCATGATCCTAGAACAATTGGGGTTGGCAGTACTATACATTTTATAGCATTTATTCACAGCTGAAACATCCCAACATCCAAATACTTCAGAGTTCTTGGAGCTACTCGCAGATCTCCTGACTACAACCAAGCGTGACAATTCATCCCAGCTGCCAGTCCAGCCCCAAGGTGTCTTCTGAAGGTGCTTTAGTGCTGACTGATGTTTGCAGAAGCATTAAATTCCTGCTCACTTCACAGTAAGAGGTACAAGCCTGCACATTTCTCCAGTCTCGATGTTTAAGCAGAGGAGTTACCTCCACTACAGGTCTGTAGAGGACGGACATTGTGCCACAGAGTAAACACAATGGCATGAAGCAGTCCCCTAGAGTCTGAACTATTTTGCAAACATATCAAATTACCAAGTGAATTACTTTTTAGGAGTCCACATTTCTTCTGTGCTCTGCACAAACCAAGCACTAGGCTTCCCATTCATATTTAGTGGGTACTGAATATAATGTGTGTACTTTATAGGAATCCATCCAAAATAATTTTATTGGGCTGCTGGTAGATGAATTCTATACTTAGCCCTAAACATTCAGGTTTGAACACAGGTTTTTTTAAACACAACCCTTCCCAATGAAAAATCAAAAAGAATTAGTGGTGAAAGATTTAGCCACAAAATTCTCAGCAAGTTTAATTTGTTCTGTGGCTTAATTCCACGCAGCTCTGAAAATTCAGGACAAGATGTTTGCACACTTTTGGGCATGTATTAATGAAACATTTTGTTTACTTTGCAACTGCCAGAGCAATTAGCCAAATAAAGTATAGAGCATTTAAAAGGAGAGAGTCACTAAAGAAGCTTCCAATTAAGTCTGCACGGATATTTCTGCAGTGCGAGTCTCAGGGATCTGTGTGTTGGGTCCGTGCACCAAGGCATGACCTACCTGCCGTCAGGGATTGCTAGGGTACCAGTACAGCTCAGACACACAGCCCTCTCCTCCTCCCCGTGCACATGCCTCTCTCAATATCAGGCACTGACATGAATGATGCCCAGCTCCTTCCCCCCACAACACCACCATGTTCCTGCAACTCTCAACACAATCTGTATACTCAGAGGATCACCCTGCAGATCTCCAGGGAAGAGGGTGTCCCATCCACGGGCACACGTGGCCTGAAATCCAAGAACATCTCAAGAGGTTACTGCAGAGGAAGAACAGCCTCTCTACAACAAAATATTAAACACAAATAAAGCAAGAGCTTTAAAAGCCCTCTTGGGGCACTGTGAGTGGAGGTTGCAAGATTATGCTTCCAGATGGGTCCATACATACAGGACCGTGCATACGTCTGGATGCACCCCACTTCTGGCCTGTTTGAAGGGACACTGTAGGTGAATTTTAAAATCTGGATAAGATAAACCTCATGATTACTTGTAGGTATTTGTATTTTATTTCAAAGTGCATAAGCGCAAACCACACAAGACAAAGAAATTAGGGACCAGGCAGGGCAGACGGCATAGCTTCAACTCTAACTGCTCTGGGAAGCAGCTCCTGATCCCTTCAAACCACCCAGCAGTCCCAGGCACCCACTGTCCACGCACAGCGAAGAGGCTGAGAACAGAGAGTACATTTCAGATGGTTTTGCCTTCAGTTTTGCTTTGTCATATTATGTTTTGAAAACACATTTTTACCTCCTTAAGCAAAAAAAAAAAAGGGGGGGGGGGGAGGGATTAGATACACTACTGCACAGTGATTCTTTGTTCTTGGGGATTCAGTCTACTTTATGGCTGTGTTCACTACATATTAGAAAACCCAGGCCAAATAGTACTAGAAGTCCTCCCCCAAGGTAATATTCACATTTACTTCAAAAGGCCTCCCTGCAGAAGAAAATGCAGGAATTTTTTAAACCTTTAACTGTTTTGTAAGAAATATACTGTACCAAATCACCACCATTTTGGGTTCTGAATGTTTTTGCCTGGTACAAAGGAAGCTAAAAGCAAGCCTCTCTACAGCCGAGACAGCAGGAGGCAGGAACCTGGGTCCGGTCTTTCACCCATACTCCTGCCCAAAACAGGGTATGGCTGAGTCAGAGTATTTACTTTGCAGAGAACAGGGAAGAACAGCACTGTTTTTTTCCTTAAGGTTGTAGGAATGCATGCATAGATAAAAAAAGGTTTTAAAGGAGCTTGCTTTCTGTAGTGAACAGATTTTGGAGATCCTTGTGCAGACATACCATGCTCATTTCCACTTGCCTGTCCACACCGCAACAGAAAATTTTCATGCGAGAATCCCACTCCCAGGGCACCCAGACCCCATCCTTACCACCATACTGGCGGCACACGCGTGGAGCAGATCAGGTGCATGTTGAACATGGGATTTCAGGACAACTAGCACCCTACCCGCTCAGAGGAGCATGCAAGGCACCCAGCTGGGGTCTGCTTTACACCCAAAAACTTCCTGCTAAAGCTGTTTTACAAAGTCTTAATACCTTCAATGAAATCAAAGGTCAGAAAAAAGAGGAGAAATAACCATAAAAATCCTTAAAAAAATCCCAGCCTCATAATAGTACTATCCGCAGGCTGAATTCAAAATTTTGACCTAGCAAGCTTAATAGCATACTATTAAAACAATTTTTCCACCAGTGTTCTTTCACCTTTGGACACAGATAAGCAGCATGACTGTGCCAGAGCAAGATGCAAGAGTCTTACAAGACGAGTGAAGCACCTAAATGCAAATAAATGCATTGGTCTTAAATGGAGCCTCATGCTGTACCTTCCTCAAGACATGCTGAACATCATTTCAGTTTAATATTCTGTTTCTCATTATGGGCCTTGGAGACTCTCTCAAGCACCATGAAAAGCAGTATTAACCCAGCCCTCAGCACTGGGGGCAATCCAGCCAAATTATTCATGCTGGTCTTTTGCTTCGATTTTTGTAGTCTTAACTTAATGTTCTTAAACAAATCTGAAAGGAGGGTGGCTGACAAATAGTTCAGACTTTACTTAAGACATTATAGACGGCCATGTTCTGCAGCCTTGAGTCATTAGGCTAAAAACCCGCGCTGAAGCCAAGGGAGTTTCATCAGAGCTGGGCGTAAAGGCTGCAGCCCTGACACAGAGCTCATGGTAGTCACAGCCAAGCACTGAGAAGCAAGAACATTAAAAAAGAAAAAAGAAAGGAAAAAGGAAGTGGGGGTAAAAAAAAAAGGGGGGGGGGAAGAATGAAAAAAAAAAAAGAAACCCCCCACATACACACACACACACCTGTCCCCTCCTTGTAATCCAGCTATAAAGATTAGCCTCAAATCCTGATTTCAGAGATAGGGGAAAGATAAGAAATGATTTGCAGGTGTTAGCGTTTTCCTCCAGATCTTCAGGGCATGTTACACATTACACTCGCACAGAAACATGAGCATGCCCATGAAATACCCCTCATTGCTCCATAAAAAGATTAATCGCGTTTTCACGTATGCAGAAATGGGTGCAGAGCCTTGTGCAAGAGCAGCCAGGTCCCAGGTGCTGTGGGCAGGCACGGCAGTGACGAACGGGGACACCAGAGAAGCCTGACACATCCCAGGCCAACTGGCATCTGCAGCCACTTCATCTCCCCCGAACGCCGTTACCCACTCTAACTTTATTTACCAAAAATAAGACCATTTTTACTCCACAGAATGAATGTGGCCTGGGGCAGATGCCAGGAGAAAGGGCGAAAAAAGCTGCTCCTTAGTTATTTATTTTAACAGAACAAGGCAAAACAGTTTGCTGCTAGAAATAAACAGTAAACCTTGCAGACACCCCCCCACCCCACCCCCCCCAAAAAAAGAAACCAGTGCTTCCCCCCTCACTCCCTCCTCCTCCTCTCCCTCCAACATTGTAAGTAGCACAAAAGATCACATTACAAATGCCAGCTGTGGCTCTTTTGGAAGGTGGCCTCCATCTCGGAGGTAGTATATGTTCCTCACGGCCTAAGTGGTTGCTATGGTAAATATGCTTTTTATTGAATAGCAGAGTGAAACAGCTTCTAAAGAGACCCATAAGAACCCCATAAATGGTCAAAATACAAGGCAGATCAACCTCAGCCGCCCTGGAAATAGGTTTCTTTTTATTTTCAAAAATTATCATGATTTTTGATCCCTTTTTTTGGTGTGTTTGTGTTGTCCACTCACCTCCACCTTGCCCACACCCGGGTGGAGCAGCTGGAGAGGGCCAGGGGAGCCGGGACCCCACCCAGCCCCCCGGCACAACGAGCTGCTTTTGGCTTTTAAAGGCAAGTGCCCGCTCTCCTGCGCAGTGGGAGGCTTCAAGGACAGCAGATGCTCAGCATGGCGGACCACAGATGATCCCCGGTGAAGCTACCCACCAAACTCAGCCTGCCCTCCCGGGCTGCAACCAGCCAGGAGAAACCTCCTGCTCCCTCACCATTACCTCCTGCAAGCCTGACACTGCTCTGCCACACTGGCTCCAGAGCCCCGGGAACGTTCCCGTCCCCCATCCCGGTCCTCTAGCATGGCAGTAAAAAAAGAATTAAAATAAGGAAGTTACTTTGGTTCATTTCTTATTAAGAATAAGATGACGGCAGGTTTTGATGGCTGTAGATTTCTAAATAACCAGCTAAACATCTTTTCTCTCATCTCTTCCTCCAGTGGCAGCCCAAGTGGACAGGAAGGAAAAGCAAAGTCATTCTGAAAAAGTGAAGCAACCAGCGCTAGATATCAACTAAACAAATACCAGTCCTGTGCCCATCACTCTGCTATATTGAGGGATCGTTTAGAGGCTACAGACTCTTAAAAGATAGGAAACCTTTTTTCTTTTTAAATAAAAATCTAAGACATAGCAAAGGGCTGAAACTTCTCAAGTTAAAGAGACAACAATAGAATAAGAAGCTCCTCAAAAATGTTTAGTATGATTTTAGATTTCTAACAAAACAAATGTGCACCTGGGATGATCTACCAGCTACATCAGCTTTAGACTGTATAACAAAAGATAAAGAACAAGCAATGTTTCTTTTCCTGGGATTCATCTTGTCATCCATTGGTTATAAAAAAGTTTTTAAAACAAAATTTCATGTAAAACTTGATGATAAAGTATTTCAGAAGAAATATTCTAACCCACTACGTGCCATCTTCTCCAGAGGTAAATTTCCCAGATGAATCCTCAGAGCTAAGATGCTCCTTAACCTTACATGGCATGGATACTGGCTATGGGTGAGGATGGGCAAACGCATACTGCCCCTCTTGCATAACATCATATAAATGAACAGTTTCCTTTTAGAGCTCTATGGATGCTATTTTAGAAAGTAAAATAAAACCCCAAACCCATGTCATGCAAATTTGTATTGAACATTTCAAACTCAACATTGTTTTTACAATAGAAGCAAGAAAATTTAACCAAGAACTGAAAATTTAACTGAGACGTTAATAAAAAAAGCTATTTTTAGCAATGCTACTTATGATAAAGAGAGTTTTATATTTTGCAGGTAAGTAGCAAACATTTGATAACACTTTTTATACTAAATGGGAAGTCATCACGACACAAAGGGACACGTGCTCTGTTGAGCTTGGCTCTGTTGAGCCTTTACCCAGGTAAAATGCTGACCAACTCTCACAAACTTTCACTCAAGATTTTGCAGTAAGAAAAGATTTTTTTAGTAAAGGCCATAGAACAGGCTTGGTTTTTATTTTTTTAATGCTTTCCAAAAGTGTCTCTTCATTCTCTTCAGTTCAACGTTGTCAGATGCGTAAACCAGCCTGATTGGACTTCACTGCCACTAAGTAATTCTGCAGTGTGTATATTTAGAACATTTTCAACTCTCTGCTCTCCTACGAGGCACATGAATGATAATTTCATCAACAGCCCAGCAATAGCAAATGTATTCCCTCCTTTTACCATGGGCTCATTAGGGTTTTTGTTTGTTTTGAAGTATTTCTCGTTTGGTTTGTGGAAAAGAAAACTGATGACAACCAATGCCATTAATGTCAAATGTCTTTTTTTTTTTTAAACAAAGGAAGAACATCTTTCTGTGTTTACTTACAACAATGTGTGCTGGAGATGGAGACCTAGCATCCTTGAGGGCTTGTCTACTCTGAAGGCTCCCTGCCTGAACATCAAGCAGTGGCCATTTCATCTGCAGATACTGGATGGAGGAAACAAAAATGGGGAAAGAAAAATGAGTTCAGAAAAGAAAGGCAAAAAAAATAATAAATCTTAGGTAACATGAGTAAAAAGATATAAAGTAAAACTTATGCAAGGAACTGAAACAAAAATTAAGACGACTTTGCATGTTTGTGGAGACAAAATCTGTGCAGAACACTAACAATTTCATACCACCGCGTTACAGTTCAGGAATAAGAAAATAAAGCAGATTGCAAAGACAGTATTACATTGATTTCATTAATCATAGCAAATCTAGAAGAAGAAGAAAACCCACACAGAAACAAAATACCAAAACCATGGAGAGGATGGGACAAGGGAGGGGAAGGTGGATTATCAATCTCAGGAGAGGGAAAACACGTATCATGGGTTAAGAATATAATCTCATTATTTAATGGGTCATCTGTCAGCCTTCTTTCAACAAATGCACCATGTCAACTCCTCCAGCTCCCTAGCGCTGTACGAGCCCTAAAGGCAGAGGTCTACCCCAAAAAAGCCCAGCACTGCTGGGTCTTAGCACCTATTTTCCCTACTCTTCACCACTTCTGGAAGTCACCATGGATTATTTTCTTCTTGATCATCATCACCAGGAGAGAAACCTTCTGTTGGACAACCCTTAACAGACTTGCACAGTATAACTTATTCAATTACAAAGCCAAACTTAATAAGCTCTCCCGTTGATGATGCCCAAGACAGTACAGCCTGGTGCACTCAGGCCAGGCATTTGGGGATAGCCACAACTTCTTTATATCACTGTCATCGGCAGATAGGCTGAATACACACAGGCAGCAAGTCTGCAGCATAAGGGGGTGTTCATTCAAAAGCAAAAAAAGCTTAACTACACTTCAAGAAGGAGCAGAATGTTCCCACAGATTTAAGCGGCATCAAATATCGACTAAAACTTCTGCTCTTGGGCATGCGTGTCCTCTCACTAAACTCACTGGAGGAGCCATTGCAACCCAGCTGGATTGCACAGCAGAGATCAAGGCTTCCACCAAACAGGTGAATTCTCGAGCTGGTACCCAGACTGCTGCATCAGTAGTGCTCGATTCTGACCAAGAGCAGCCCCGCAGAGAAATTAGTTAGCCCAAACAGACTTCTGCGCAGTACATCTAAATATAGTTTCAGCCCAAGCTTTTCTCTCTGCATGGTGCTGCACTGTGCCAATTAGGCATACTGGTTAATACATGATCTCTACAAGCCCTATATCATGCTGGAAGAAACGCGTACTGCCACATACCTTCAGCCCCCTCCCACAACTAAGAAAAGCAGCTGTACGCATACATCGGGCCACTGCAGAAGATCCTATTTAGCACTAGACTCTGGTTGACCTAACACATCTATTCCTAGAAATATCTAGAGAAAGAGTTATGTTTACCCATTCCATTTTTATTATTTTTTTTAAGAGTAATCTTGAAGGAGAAGCACACAAAAACAACCCCTGCCACCCCAGGCGAACAACGGAAGCTGTATCTGAATTTCCATGAAGGAAGGAAGGAGATCTGTTCCATGCTTTCAGCACATCACTATCACATTTGCTCACGTATGCAAAACATTTGCTAGCATGCAAGGCCTGTTTGCTGCAAGACCCTGGGCACTGAGGTGACCAAAAGCAGGAGTCAGCAGGAGGGTGCATTACCAATTCCCATCGCTTGGAGGGCCTGAGATTTCTGAGCTACTGGAATGCAAATAAACAAACCCATACTCTGGATTTGTGCCCCATACGAGTTCCTCAAGTTCCAAGAAGTCTTGTTTTTATTCATCTTCACATTTGGGATTTGTGCAATGTGGACCAGAATGTTTCAGCACTTCTTAAAAACAAGAAATAAAACCCAAACAAACCAGAACTAGCCTACCGTAAGCGACATTTCTAACTCTTACGACTCGATTGTAAGCCTCCAGATATTTGATCGCTTGTATCAAATCCCTGCTCTTCAATATAGGTGACCACAACATAAATTTTAAAGTTGAGATGATGTTAAAGTAACTTTCTAACCCTTTGTGGTTTCAAAAAAGTGCTTAAAAATGCAACCCAAGTGCACAGAAAATGAACCCAAAACCTAAGCCGACTGAGAGCTTCTTAACTTGAGGGGAAATCTGATACATTTCAGATTTGCAGATGGCAGTATTAAACAAGCCGACTGCTACATTTTTAGAAGTCCATCAGTTGTCTTAGACAGTGATCGTAACACCACCACATAAAGGGGCGTATGAATTTGCAGAAAGGGTCCTGATGGGTCACAGCTACTACCGGCTTCCTCAGGTTTTCCAGCCAGCTAGTGAAGTATTTTTCCCTTCTTCCAAGGAAAACGTCCTCACAAGACGTGTGCCTCATGGTACACGACTGTTTCAAACTCCGCAACCATTTTGGAGAGTGAGAAGTTACTGCTACCACAACTAAAGCACTTAAAAGAACCTGCCAGCTCAACTGGTGGCGTTTCAGGAAATGGCCACTAAGCCGTTACCCACCAAAATAAACCAACTGCCCTCATTTTTCCATGACTGCTCCATGGTCATAAGCAACCATGGAATATTCCTACAACCACGACAACCCCTGAAGGAGCTCAGGTCAGCAGCTGTCCTAAAAGCCAGGCCAAGAAACACGTGGGCTTCTCTGAGACTGCCCCAAGGGCAGACCTAGGCACTGACACAGCAGCATGAGCAAGCTCACATCAGATCCTGTCCACTCAGTAATTACTGCAGGGATTACAAATCCTTCAGGACTGTCAGCTCTGCTGGTTTTTACTAGCAATAAATTCCCTTAGAAGAAACGGAGCAAGAAGGTATGGTTGCTCCTGCTCCACCTCGAGAGCCCGTAGTTTCAGCGCAGGTGCTCCCACATCAGGCTAACCAGCCTAAGTGTAAGACGAAAGTTTCAGAAGATCTTACTGCTACTTTGCTTTTCTGCTTTTAAAACCGTTAGTTTGGACTCTCAGTGAAGTCCTCTCACCCACCCCTGCAAAAGAGGATCCAAGAAGTCTTACAGTGCGAAGGCTAAAACGCAGCCAAAGCTGCTTCTCCTCTTGGATATGCACGTGGAGCCCAGCAGGAATGGTCCAAACCCAGAGGGCTCAGTTTTGCACACAAGCACACACACAGACAGCTTCCATTTCCACCAGTGGGTAATACACCAGTGGGGGAAAAATATAAAATAAAATAAACAGTCCCCACGGAAAGCAGTAATGCGCGAGGGTCAATAAAGCAACTTCCACGAGCTCTACCAAGTGGCCAGGATCCAGAGCAGCATCCTGGCCCCGCCAAGGGCGAGATGTTCTGTCCGCCAGATAAACAGAGAGGGCCAGAGCCCGCAGCCAACGCCTGCGTCAAGCTAACAAACCCACAGCTTCAACAGCAGGACATTTACAAAAGAAAAGAAGTCCAATTTGCTGGGCTTCAAAACGCCAGCCCCGTTGATAAAGTATGGAATATTAGCATTGTTTAAGGTGACGAGCCTGACTCAAGGCCTCCTCATCCAAGAATTGTCATGCCTGTAACACAATATTGATGTGGTGGCTTATAATTCTTACTTTACATAAAAGCTTCATTGTGTGCCAAATTCAATCTCCACAGGCTACCTGAGCCACAGATTTTTACGAGTCTACATTTCAGCGCTGCGAGTCTACAATACACATAATTTTCAATTATGTTAGGGCAGAACAGGATCACTGCCTATATAACATTACTGGTTGGAGGAAATGAGACTCAGCCCTACTGCCGAGAGAGCTAACTGGATCCAGATGGTGGGCCGAGAGAGGCGGCCGTCCGAGGGAGCGACGTCGCAGCAGCCGCCCCCTCCACAACTCTCTCTTTCACGATGGAGGGAGACGCCAAGCCATCACCGGGGCTGGGAGCTCGGAGGGGAGGATGCTTGGGCAGGGGGGAGTCGCATCACGGCATGGGGAGGGCGAAGGAAGAGGGGGGACAGGGGTGATTGCTTTCGCAGGTTTACTACTGCTGCCCTATGCTGCGATATTCTTATTAAAGAGGAGAAAAATTAAGTCCTCTTACAGCGGAGAGGTAAATCCTTTCCTTCCTCAAGTAACTAAATAGCAGGAAATCCTCTTCTCTCGGCCCTAAATGCAGATTTGAGCCAGACGGTTCCTCTGATTTGCAAGGAGTCCACAAAAATCCGAAGCCGACTTTCCCAGCCTTCTGACACTGCTTTTACATTCCTGCACCAGGGGGGAAGGGTAGGAGGGAGGGAAGTTCCCACCATCCTGCTCCTGCAAAGGCTGGACACACACTCACTCCTCTCCTGCTTCTGTGTCTCAGTGTGGAAATTAGGACTTGCCTGTACAAACATTGAACTTTTCAACAAATTAACTCTAACAAATCTGCACAAATTATTTCGGAGCAAAACTGCTGAAATGGGCTCTGCTGGCCTGCTTTTAACATTTTTTAAAATAATGTCATCTTGCCATAAGTATTTTATTCCCTGTTTAACAATATGATCTGATGGGATCATTAGCATGTGTGTGTTTAAAAAAAAAAAAAAGAAAGAAAAAAAAAAGAAAAAATGTTTTATGGCAAGTCTCAGAGAGCTTAAGCAAAATAATTGTTAAGCTCCAGGCCTCCGCACAAAAATTAAAACACGTATGGGGCGAGCGTACTTGAGAGAAACCAAAGCTTTTAAAAAGGCTGTTAAATTGTCAGCACAAGGGAAAAGGCAAATGATTTGAACAGCCCAGATTTTTTTTTTTGTAGAAGGGGAACAAAAAAAGCCACCCTTACCCTCCACTTCACGTCCTCACCTCCCATCTGCAACCAGAAGGTCCTGCAAAGCCCAGACCCACCAAAAGCAGCTCTGCACGCCCACCCCCCTAAATACCACCCAAAGCAACTGCCTTCCTGGACACCGGCAGGGCAAACAAACACCTTTCCCAAGATTTCACAGCAGAGTTGGTCAAAAGTAGCTAAAATTCATATCCAAGACTAGAGGAGTTTGCTGGAAACTCTTACTCACGGCCAGCAGCCACCCCCCGCGCAGGGGCCGGGCTCGCAGCGGTGCAGCCCCGATGGAAGGGATGGCACAGAGCTTGCAGGTGTTTCCTGCACTGGTGTCCAACCTGGAGCTGCTCCCTTGTCACACTATTGTTTTCACTGCTGGAATGCCCTACAACTGATGTCCCACAGCATATAAATACATAAATGCAATTAAAAAAAAATACACTGTATTTTTAAACGGAGGGAAAGCTGCACAACACTTTCTAGCTCAGGTTTCCTGCAGCTGGTGCTTATTAGCTCCCAGGAACTGAAACAAGCAGGAGCTGGGCTCCTGGAGTCAGTTTGATGCCACAGGCCTCCAATACCTCTCCTAACCATGGGACCACATTTCCACCTTCAGAGTCTGCGCTTTCTCCTGGATCTCAACATGCCATGCAAGCAGAAACATTCCTGATCCTAGTTTTGCTGTTAGTTTCACACTTGGCCAGCACTGCAGAATCACATAGACGTACACACCTGAACGTCAACTTTGAAGCTCAGAAGTTTCTCCAATATTTAGTTAGCAACTCTTCCGGGAGGGGGCATCTAGACAAATTTTAACCAGATAATCCAGTAGCAACACAGGAGAGTGCAATGCTGAGGGGAGGGCTGAGATTTATGGGGAAGGTGATAGGAACAAAGACGGAGCTTAACGAGACTTTAATTGCTCTCTGCAGACAAGAAAAATAGTTGCAAGAGGATACTCATCTTGGTACCTACAAAGAAAGGTCTGCAACCTACTAGCGACCCCACTTAAGTCAGAAGGCAAAGCCTCTAAGGATTTAAAAGTAGACCCTCAGCTTCTGCTCCATCCCTTAATTTACCTCAACCCCTTATTTTTGGTCTTCAGTTATCACCTTGTTTGTAGAGGTGCGCAGTGTGACAGCAAAATGTGAAGGATTTATTTTAAATAACTGAAAGAGATTACTGAAGGAACTTTAAAAGGGCCTCCTATTTCTTGCAGATCTGCAATGTCTGGAATTTTTTGTATGAGAAGTAATAGACACCACCCACAATGTTCAGCCCTTCTACAGAATATGTAATGTACCACGACGAGGCACAGGGGAGCTGCTCAAAATGAGAACAACGAGGCTGATTTCAATGAGACTGATCCTTTCCACACAAAAGATTTCCTCACAGCATTCAAGAAATGAAAGCATGAAATTGTAAAACACGGAAGTATTTATCACATATCTCCACTTTTTTTTTTTAAGCTATTATCACCCTTTAAACTATTGCAACACTGCAAAAATAAATGATTAAATAAAATACATAAATAGGGAAAAAGTGGCACAAAAAAAGGGAACTGGTAAGTGTTGTGTACCTGCACAGACACATGCACATAGGGCATTAAGTCCTCTTCCCAATTTAAAATGCCAGTTATTAACCAGTACTGGTATCAGCCAAACCATCTTGTGATATACTCCTGAACAAGACGCTTCCAGTGCTTGAATTCCGCCGTTATTGAGAACTCGAGTGACCTTGTCTGCTGCCCTTCCAGTAATACACAAGAGTCCCTGAAATGGGGGCCTTGAGTTGCACATTATAATATTTTGCCTGTGCCTTTGTCACATTGCTGAAGTGCTGCTAGGGCATAAAAAAGAAGGCGGCAGAGTCCTCCACAGCCTGAAAGTTACAGAAATGTGTTAGTGATTAAACAGTTCGAGATCATCTCGAAGGAGGGATGCCTGAAAGCAGAAAAACTGCGATCTGGAAGCGCCTCACTGAAGGCATAGAGCAATCTAAAGTGATGGGCAAAGAGGATGCCCATTTTGGGGTGGAACAAGGCACAAAGAAATAGTTTGAGCCCCATGGGCACCTCAACAACTGCAGTTCCTTCTTGGGTGAGAAGTCAGACCAAGCGGAGGTGGACGAATGTCCCAGAAGCACCAGATCAGTTGCTTTCTCCTGACCTAATCACCAGGCTCCATGCCCTCAAGCGCACCCAGCTCTTCTCCCACATCCCGGATGAGATGCAATATAACAGCTACATCCCAATACTAGTACTGCACATCACCCCTACTTACACGTTTTTTCTATACACAGTGATAAGGGCACAGAGGAGGCTGCTGTGGGAGAGAGCTAAAGAGAATAACCAGAAGCTTCCTTAAAAATTATTGCCTATGAAAGTTCAAGCAAATTCAGATAATTATTTGCTCATTCTGACACGGATGAAAGGCATTCTTGCCATCAGTTCTACTGAAATACTGAAGTAAAACAGGTTTTTTGCTTCTAATGAATGCAAGGTTGGTAGACTATGGTTGAGTTCTAGGATAGCTAATCAGCTACTGCAGGAATTAAAAATCATTTTTTTAGCTTTACAAGAGGAAGAGTGTTCATGTGACACAGAAGTACAGCATTATTTTCTGCAGTTCACATGGTATCTCAGCAAAACAACTGCAGGCAGTGTTTCTCGATCCTGGGTGGAGCTTGGGAAAGCACCATTACTTTTTTCACATTTAATCTGAAAGTCTCCACAGCCCTCGCTACACAAATCAGCAGGCTGGCTGAGTACTATTTGGATGTCTACAAAGTACTGTTCCAAAAGACTGGCACAAATAAAAGCATAATTTCAGTCGAGGAACAAGAACAAATTTTTTATCTACTTACTTTAAGCCAGCAAAAAACCAACTTCTTCATCTTCAAACTACTTTCCCCAGATTTTCTCTGCAACCTGTTCTGTTCCACTCAAGCATAGAGTTTCCATTAGAGAAAGAATGAGACAGTCATGAAATGTCAACAAAGTCTTTCTGTAGATATGGGTTGTTTAGACTCAGCAAAGCTAAACCAGCCTCCAAGACTCACCGAACAATTTGATGTACAGACCCACATTTAATTTCTCTTCCTGGCAATCTCCCAGAGAGTGAGAGAACAATTGGTAACTAGTGTTTGCATGAAGTCCAAGAATGCATTTTATGGTCTATAAAATATAATTTCTTTCCTCCCCATTAAATAAAGACAGTAAAAATATGTGACAGCATGTTAGAGACAGAGATCACGGCACTGAACTACCTCCATTGTAACAGAAGGGCTGCTCCAGGGGAACCTTGCCTCCCTTAAAACTTTCCAACTCTGTTAAGAGCACAACTCCACTTGTAAAGGAGGTACTATAACTTTAAGCTTTGCAACTAACTTTTTAAAAAAATATTTTTTTTTTTAACAGGAAAAACAAAAAACCCCAAAACAAACCAAAATAAGAGAGCTCAGTGGTCAACCAGCCTGGTTCTGCTTTAGCACTGCAGAACACGTCTGCCCTGTCCTGCTCCCCTCTCACCCCAGCACGTGGATCTGTGGCACAGGACAGCGTGGTGGCATACGGAGTAAAAGGGGCCCTCCAAAACTCCCCCCCATCTTCCCCTCACTTCCACCACTCGGGGTCTGGAGCGGGAGTTACACCTTTCCTAATTGTGGGGAGCATTAACCAGACTCCTTCGGTACCCTGGTGGTAATGCCCATCAGGAAAGCCATCTCTACACGACCAGGACGCAAAATGGCTGCTGAACTGGTACCATTTTCCACTGCGTGTATGTGTGTGAAGAAAAAAAAACAGACAGACAGACAGACGCCTGTCTTTGTGCACCTCTATCCCGATCAGTCCTACCTGCCTTCCTCACTTGTTACTACCATCAGAGATTGACAGTCGCCCAATCTGTTCTCTCAAGTGTTTCCTATTTGTAGGAGGAAAAAAAGTCTGATTTGGTTTCTTTCGGTGCGGAGGGATGGAGGAGGAGAAGGGCCAGGGCCGGCTGCGGCAGCGAGGCAGCACCGTGCCCCGCTTCCACAAGACTGAGTACCAGCGGTTTGTCACACACTTTCTGTGAGGAGCCGCGCGAGTTCAGAAGCCTCAGTTTACAAAATCTGAGCCAAAAGAGGGTTGATTTATAAAGTGCTCGGCCCCTCCGGCTATCAGAAGCCAGCAGACGCGTGACAAGGGCGAGACGGGAGAAGGATGCCCCGCGAGGCACAGGCCCCTCCAAAGGGGCCTCTCAGACTGTCTGGGTTGGGGTTGTTTTTTTTTTCTTCACTCTTTGATCCAAATTCTTCTCTCGGGTCCTGTGAAGTACCTGCTGTGAAGTACCTGCGAACGAGAGGGGCCAACGAGAGGCACGGGTGGGTGGGATCCCGGAGTAAAGGTGCTACAGGAGCGTTTAGCTGTTTGCTTGTTATTGTATCATGGCCTAACGGGGTTTTACTGAAAGAGTCATATTTTCTCCTGCTGTTGGGTAAGTGAAACTCATGACTCGAATCACTACCACAAAAATTCCTGTCGATGTAGCAATTCTGGGTGAACTGCCGGGAGCCACTCTCTAGTAAACCCTGCAAATTTCATACCGAATTTCCTGTCGCCTCCCTTGTGGTTTCCATGTGCAATTGGGTCTTCGATGCAACAAGGGGTTACTGCAGAATAGATGGCTCCAAGGGTTTCAGACCCTCATGAAAACCAAGAACTTGCAAAATTCTCTTTCCCCAGGGTTGGTAACTTTTGTCTATCTTTCCCTTTTTTTTTTTTTTTTTTTAAACAAACCCAAAAACTAACTGAAAAATGTAACCTAAAGGCAACCTCAGGAAAAAGTCCCAGAGATAACACTGAAACCAGCAATATTCTGACCTCCGAGAAGAAGCTGGGAAGGTTGCTGCTGAGATTATTTTGTTTTTCAGAAAGCCTGCCTTTGGAAAAAAAACAAAACAAAACCAAAACAAAAACCAAAAAACTTTCCACTGCATCATATCCTGGTCCACATTCCTCGCCATAATCTTTTAGCTCAAATGCGTGGAGATGTCTCTGAAAGATGTAAAAGAGGTCGAGAGTCCCCTCAGCTAATTGCGCTGGCTGAGAAACAAAACTTGTGGGCTGGGGTAGGATTTGTGTCAGACTGACCTTCTGCGAGACCAGCTACTCCTCTGAATAAAACCCTCTCGCTGCCTCCGCCAGAATCCTCCTGCCACTCAAGTATCATCTTGCTGTAACAAATTACTCCTAACCCAGGATTATGGCTCTTTCCAAATCCCTCCTAGAGAGCCGGGAAAGAAACATTCCCTCCCAGGATTCAGCACCAGTTGTTTCCCCTATCAATAATCCTCCTATTTGCTTCTCCGACTGCATTAGTCCATGGGGCCAGCAAGACCGCTCGTACCCGTTTTCCTTCCAAAGGCAAGCTGGATGTCTCAATTGTCCATCAGAAGAGGAAAAGATGAAGGCTTGCCTTCAGACACCCGTGGAAAAGACAACCCGTCTGGCCAGAGGCAAAGCTGACTCTTGGTTAAATAGGAAGAATTATATTTAGGTGGAGGACTAAGTGAATCATTTGGGATGAAAGCAAAACCAAACAAATAAAGTATTCACTAAATCTGGGCTGTCACCTCTTGTTCCTGGGCAGCCACCCCGTGTATTTATTTTCTGGTTTCCTCCAGCACCACCAAAACAATGCAATATGCATTTATGGTATTTAAATGAAGTATTTTAAAAATATTCTTAGTTGAATCATCAGCCACACAAACTCTTCTGCAAGAACAAATAAAATGTCGTTTTTTTCTTAAAGGAGATGCAGATAGAAAAGATGTTAAAACAAACATGGTCCAGAATTGACACTACTATGAATTATTCTTCCCGATGTAAAAGGGACCCCAATGAAAATAAGTCCAATTCCTGTAAAATCCAAATAAAGATGTGGCATGCCTCCAGAAAGGCATTTTGAGTTTTCAAGTAACAGTAGGTTATGCATTAAATTTAAGCAACTTTTGTTGAATTGGCATATTTTAGGGACAAAGATGTACAAAACACACTACTAGAAGTTTTGGAGAAATGTTCTTTTTGTTTATTTGGAGATAAATTTTCCTCAGTCAAAACAACTATACTGGCATATCCACTCCCTGAGCTAAAGTGGCTAGAAACAGAACTCAAACAGCACAATGCACTAGCATAAAATAATCCTTTCAGTTTTAATGAACTGGGGCAGAGGAAGGAAACCCCACTTTTTTAAACAGCAAATCAAAATCATACACTGCTCCATGTATCTATAGGAAAAAGAAAAAACAGATTTTCTTCTGCACAGGGAAAAATGCAACCCTGCACGTTTCCTTTCAAAGGTGTGGGGGGAAAGAGAGGCAGGAGAAAAAAAAAAATGTAATTTTAAAAAAATCCGTGTAGAAATGCTGGCTAGGAGGGGGCCTCTGTCCCGGGGAGAAGGGTATCGGCAGCTCTGCAACAGCTCATGTCCTGGAGGGACTCTGCCCCATGCGCCAAATTCTTGCGGTTGTGGAAGAGGTTTGTTTTGGAGAGGTGAGGGTTGCTTTGCTGCAGCAATCGGGCGGGCGGCGAACACCTAACTCACGGCCCTGGGGAGCAGAGCCCGCGCTCCCGCAGACACAACACGCCCGCGCTCCCCAGATTTGCATTTGTCACGCTTTCATGCCACAGCCCCAAAGTTAAAACAAAGGAGTCATCAGAGCAGCCCTGAGCGTATAAATCTGTAAATAGCCAAAAATGTTGCTCTTGTTGCTAAATATAGTGCAGGCATTTTGAACTGGCTGGCCCACAAGGCGACTTTTATATTTATTTATTTAAAGGACCGTGGTTTGGGAACACTGAGTGTTTTTTAAGCCTGTTCATGTATATTATGTTCCCTCTCTCTCGATATGAATATGCAAAAAAAAAAAAAAATTAAAGGAACTTAGCAGGTACGAGAAAAACAACTTCGACTTAAAAGAGCCAGAAAGCAGAGCAGAAAGACATATTTGGATTTGTAATGGGAGCAAAATCTCCTCCGAGGATGGTAAATCAGGTTCATACAGAGTTAAATGCAGAATAGCTTCAACCCCACCACTCTGATGCAATTAGCAAATGCCTTGCTCCCTCTGGGAGCTCCCCCCAGGATCAGGCACATCCCTGCGCAGCCATGGGGAGGGAGGGAGGGATGCAGAGGCCAGGGCTGCCCAGGAGGACAGGGGACCCCCGGCAGCCCCTCGGCTGGGAAACACCTGCAAAACGCTGCGTTCCCGAGGAAAAGACAAAACGGGGATGCGCAGCAGCTCACCCTCCCGAAGCCGGTACAGGGCAGCCTATTTACTACTAAATCCTGGGAGTTAGGCACCAGCTCGCGCTTTGCCTTTGCAGGAGGGTGAGAGCTTGGGGTGCGACAAGCCCGTGCAGGAGAGGGCAGGGATCCCCGGGGAAAGGCTCCGGGAGACGACGGCCCAGCCCTGGACCACCCAGGAGCCAGCCTGCGAAAGAGCACTCACCTACGGATGGGATGCCCTCTGAAAGCCGAGGGCCCAAGCCAGGCGCTGGGGCAGCGGCACAGACCCCGAGGGGACAGGGGGTCCCCGCAGTGGCTCGGGGCGAGGACGGGGGCACACGCCGGCCCCCCATGGACCCGCCGGGAGAGCCACGGACAAACCGGCGGCACCGGAGCTTTCACACGCCTGCGCTAAGTGCCCTGGACCCGCAAGTGTCAAATTAATATTTTAGGTTTTAGCCTTACCTGCAACTGATAAAAAACAACAGTAGCTGTTCGAGGTTTGTAACAGCTGTCTTAAAAAAAAAAAAAAAAGGCTTTTTCTTAGCAGGGCGGGGGGGTGGAAGGGGCTGCATCGACAGCTCCACTAGCCAGAGGCACTTTGCAAGGAGGAAAGTAGAACTCAAGATGTGGGCAGGCCTGAGGTTTCAGAGCCTCAGGGCACATCCAAGAGACACCAACCTATTTACTGAACAGCCGGGAAAGCAAAGGCTCCAATCTTACAACATTTTATAATCTTACTGTGGACACTTATATTTTATAAGTTCTCGAGGTTGAAGAGACTGGAGCGGGAAGGGACACAACAAGCCGTGTTAGCTGTCTGGTGGGGTTTTGAGAGGCGTTTTTGTTTTTTAAAGATGAGGTAGGATGACTGCATACAAGGGTAATTATAAATGAAGCAAGTAAGGATCAATGAGCTCCCTTTCATAGCAATAGCTTATTTATTTTAAAAATCACGACACAGCATTTCTGTTCCATTTCCAAGTCAAATTTGTCCTAGGTGGAATCAGAGAAAGAAAAAGCAGGTTCCTGAACAGATTTTTGAGAGCATTAATAGACTGAAGAGCATCTGAGCAGGACAATAAGTTGAAGTCAGTGTTTCTGCATGCCGCACAGCTAACCCAATAACCTCAGGAGGGACCTTTCATCTCAACAGACCTGTGCACAAAAAGTCATCACAGCGCACCCTGCTCCCACTAAGGAGCTTACCTCTCACATCAGGCCTATTAAGTAACATGCGATGATACAATAGCTGCTAATCCACTGAAAATTATTATTCTTTTCCTCCTGCCCCCCCATAAGCGACACGGGGATTTGCAACATACTGTTTCTACGATGTTACCTGAAGGGCAGAGGGAACGCAAACTGCCCTTCCCTCCCTACTCCCCGGGTGATCCCTCCTGGGGAGGATTTCCAGTGAGGGCTATCAGGGATAGCCCAAGTATTGTAGAAAAATTCCTCTGACTGTGTATAGGTTTAATCAGAATAATTAGTTGCATTCTGTTAAAAAAAAAAAAAAAAAAGAAATAATTATTTGTCCAGTGAGCAGGAGGAGAACAGCAAAGAAAAAATGCAGGACCTCAATGCTGTCATCCACCTCTTCCATCGGTCCAGAAAAGATCGGCAGCTCCTGCAAGACCTGCTTCAGGCTGTCATTCTGTGGAGCTGGATGTTTTGCCATCGCTTCTGAATGATAATTGGCTCAAAATTTAACACGCCTCACTGTCCCTGTAGAACAAGCCCTGTGGTCTCATCCAGTGGGGTCATTACCCACCAGAGCATTCCACATTTCCTTGAGAGGGCACGAATGTCCTGAACTCCCACACACTTCAGAGCAGTTAATTCACTCAACAGGGCAAAGTATTCAGGTCAGGATTTTTCCAAGAAGCCATAAGGACTTGGGTGCCTGATTGGCTTTGCTCCTTTGTGAATCCCATCCCTTGCCTTGGTGAGTGATTTAAGACCCACGCTGAAGCTCTGCTCAAAAGGTCAAAAATTCGCAAAATCATAGTGACTAATACTTTTTTATTTTATAAGTAAATTTAGAGAAGTCAGAGTTGTATTGGACAAAGTGCTTTCACTCTTGAAATAATTTTAAACTTACTCTCTGAGTTTAAGGCCATTAACTTTTCTCCTTATCTGAGCCTCCTATTTTGTTCCAGGATGAAGAAGAATACGCCTCTGTCTAGGGACTAACGGTATCCTTAGTGCATCTCTCTCATATAAGTGTGTTTGAAAACAAATTGAGCCCTTTGGGTTTACTTTACTATAGAGTTTAATACTCACATCAACCATTCCACATACGTACGCACCAAAATACGCTGCAGACAAACCCATATCCTATCAGTCCCACAGAATGCTTTAAACTTGTAAATATAATATATCAGGCCAATTCATCCACAAGTGTCAAGCACCTCGGTGAAGTTGCTGAAGTCTTCAGTGTTTTGCCCCTCAGAAACTCTAATTCCAACATCATTACCACCAATGCCAAATTATTAACTACTTGTGACTATCCTGTGCTGCCTAGTAGTTTCCACCTCATACCCCAAGCCATGCAGAAAAGGGCCTGGCTGTGCACCATCATGCAAAATCATACAAAATTCCCCACCTTACTTGTAATGCACTGGGGGGGGGGGGGGATCAAAGCAACCCACACACACAGAGAGAATAAAGGCCACCAAAATAGCAGAAGATGGCAATGGAAAAATGGATGGATCAGCCATTCGCCCACACACATCAGGAGCATTTCAAACAGAAGTGGGAAGGGAATTTTAAAAAAATCTGGCATGGGGAAGTCCATACTATTCACTGTATACGTGGGCAGGGAGTGGTTAGAGGTTTGGTTTTTGTTTTTGTTGTTTTTTTAATTTTTAAAAGAAGGGGGAAGGTAGTTGTTTGCCAACAGACTTTAGCTTAATCATTTTGAAAATGGAGAAAATACAGAAATGACAAAGTGCAGGCAAGCTGCAGGGCAGGGCTACAGGGCTGCAAGGCTGCATACGTGGCCACTGCCAGCCGTTGTGACCACCGAGTAAAGCAGCTCCCTGCACCAACCGTTCCGCTTCTTCCTCCTGTGCAGGAGGAATTTTTTTTTTTTTTTTTAAAAAGAGTAACAAAATAAAACGACAAGCCTGCCCTTCGGTAGGGCCTAGATTAATTGTGAATGCAAATGAAGCCCTTCTGCAGCACTAGGGTCCATTTCCAGGGAAATGCGTGCGCTCGCCTCTGTTTACTCCAGCTCCAGCAATGCAGCACAACCTTCAGTCAAGCTATTAACTTGAACGTTGAACTTCACAGCGCTGGCTGTCTTTCTCAGCCATTCTTTTGATGTTACCTCCAAAGCAAAAGATCAAAGACTTTGAGTGTGGTGAGGGGAAGTCCCAGGCTCTTAGCCTACCAGCCTGTGATATATGTTAAAATCCTGGCCAAAAGAGAGAGCGAAGGGAAAAAGAAAGGAAAAGCTAGCGAAGAAAGCATCCTAGCACAGCGGTGACACGAGGAACCGGCGCAGCAAAATCCACGTGCCGTGTCTACCCAGGTTCACAACCCCAGAAACGGGGCTTGTTTCTCTGTCGCTGCATTTTCTGGCAGTACCGGATCGCTCCCTAAAATCAGCAGCCCCCCATCACCCCTTCTGACACAAAGCCGCGCTTCACATGCTGCCCAGAGAGACGGCAGATGCGTGCCAGCAGCACATCCCTAATGAGAAAAGCATCCCTGGCTGGTACATCGTGCAAACCCACAAGGTTTGCAGGATGGGGAGAGATGACACAGGAACAGGGCTCTGCAAGACGTTGAATTTCCACGTCCGCCACAGGCTCCCGGGCCATCCTGAATGAGTCACACGAAAATAAACCCTTCGCCTCAGCCTTCCTGCTTGTAAAACGCGGATAATATTGCCCTGCCAGGATAACAGCCTATTCTTCCTTGTGGGGCCCCGAGAGGCAGCGGTGCTAAAGGCCATGCTGCTATCTGCAGGGGTCCAAGTCCACACACCCCCTCACGTGTCCCCACACCCTGGGCAGGAGGAGAAGCCCCCACAGCCACTGCACGTCCCCGGGGACCCGCAGCTCCCACATTCCCGGGCAGGCGCAGGGGCTGCTGGAGAAGGGGCTGCGTGGGGACAAGGCGGCTTCCGCCACATCTCACCACCATCTCCCTGGAGCAGATCTGGACGCCTTTGGGAAGGCTGGTCCGGCAGGAAAACATCTAGAAAGTATTCGCTTTTCCCCTCCCTCAGCCTGTTTTGGTTTTGTTTGTTTGTTTGGGGGTTTTGGTTTTTTGTTTTGGTTTTTTTTTTTGTATTATTTTTATTTTAGCCATGTGTTTAGAAGGGGACAGGAAGGGGGCGATCATTTTATATATATATTTATATATATATATATAATTTTTTTTATTTTAAGATTCTGTCCAACCATTGTCCCCTTCCTGAGCCTTTTTTTGGGTTTATTTATATTCCCATAATACACAACAGCATTCCAGATTTAGATGGTGACACTTGGTTGACACGGTCAAAAGTGGATCCTGTGCAGCCTGTCTGCCAAACCAAGCCCCTCATCCATCAGCTGAAGTCCTTTTACTGGAGGGTCATGAAGGAATCACAGACTGTTTTTCATTCCTTTCTACCAATGTCCCTCCTAACTCTAGAAACCAAAACCCTCTTATGCTTGTCAGCTCCTCCTCTTCCCCACCCCCGTGAATTCAGCTCTTGGCATTCACCAGCATAAAAAGCCATGGGATTCAAAACAGAAATTCTTCAAAACAGAATTCATGGCATTAAGCAGTAAGTAGGATATTCTGATTTTATTGTACTTTACTTACTCCTACTTAGCTCTAATCCTCACTCCCTAGACAGGGGCTCGCTCTTGCTCTCAGCGAAGTCGATAGGAATTTGGCTATTGACTTCAATGGAAGTGGGATCAGATCCTCACATCTGTTGCACAGGGCAAGCAATATGCAGAGAGGAAAAAAAAATAGGTGGGGAGAGGAAGGGCGGGGGGGGGGGGCGAGAGAAAAACCTCAACACTGAATTGTGAAATGATAAATGAGCTTGGATCAGGGTTGCAAATGATGGATGCAGGGGAGCTCTGAAACTGCAAACCCCAGGTAACATCACCAATTCCTAGATCAATTACTCCTTTCTTAAAAAGGCAATTCAAACAACTACAGAAAAAAAAAACAAGACACAACAAAAAATAACCCTCCAGTCACAGTTTCTAATACAAAAGGACCAGCCAGCCTCTCAGTAAAGCTTTTTCAGGGTGAGGAATCCCTGAGCTCCCTTCCCAGTCCTCCTCTCCCCGGGGGCTGGGAGCACAAGGGGCGCAGACCGGGCAGGCACATGCGAGGAGGCGGCAGGATCCCAGGCTGCAGAAGATGGAGCCGATGGAGCAGTGTGAGAAGTCAAGTACTAGTTGCTGCTCCACAGCACGAGAAGGATCCAACATAAACAAGACCTAGATCTGGAACATGATCCTGCCCTGCGTCACAGCCCCGCGATAATGCACCAGGAGTCAGGATTTCTTGGCATCAGCCACGCTATCAGCAATAAACAAGCCAGTTCTCTAGAGCTGCGAGGGACACAAAGGGAGTTGGGGAGGGAAGCAGGGGGGAAAAAAGAAGAAAAAAAAAAAAAAGGAGAAGGAAAAGGAGAAGGAAAAGGAGAAGGAAAAGGAGAAGGAAAAGGAGAAGGAAAAGGAGAAGGAAAAGGAGAAGGAAAAGGAGAAGGAAAAGGAGAAGGAAAAGGAGAAGGAAAAGGAGAAGGAAAAGGAGAAGGAAAAGGAGAAGGAAAAGGAGAAGGAAAAGGAGAAGGAAAAGGAGAAGGAAAAGGAGAAGGAAAAGGAGAAGGAAAAGGAGAAGGAAAAGGAGAAGGAAAAGGAGAAGGAAAAGGAGAAGGAAAAGGAGAAGGAAAAGGAGAAGGAAAAGGAGAAGGAAAAGAGATGACAAAAAAGAAAAAAAAAGACAAAAGAAGACAAAAGAGAGACAAAAGAGAGACAAAAGAGAGGAAAAAAAGAGAGGGGGGGGGGGGAATAAGAAAGCCAGAATTACCTGTGTATCAGCCAAAAAAACTATATAAAATGAGTATGCAAAGAAGCAACTGCCAAAACTGGGATGGGAAGAAAGAAAATGAGATACTGAAACAAATCTTATATGCCTCCTACCTGCAGAGATGCCGTTCAAGAATTAGGCATCTTGGCAGAATAGTTCCTCCTTGTGATAAATGGAGGGCAGCAATGGTAGCTTACAAAGGGACAGCCCCAAGATTCAAATTCTGCACCTAAATCTCCTTAATATCACCAAGAATTTCAAAGTCCTCTAAAAAAAAATTAAAAATAGGTAAATGTATAACAATCTAGCTGGCTCTCCAAAATTCCTGAAGTCTGTTTGCTCTCCATACTCCACGGCAATCAGCACAGCTACTCTCCCTCTCCATTTATACTCCATTTCAAGTTGTGGTTCTTACGATGTGCAGTGCATTCACCATGCCAGAAAAATCACTTAGCTTGGAAAAAGCCAGAAAAAGACTGATGAAACTGGGAAGAGAAAGAAGACAGGGACAATATTTTGCTAAAAAAGTAAAGACAACATTTGTGTTCAGACAGGAGCTAACATAGTCCCAATAGCCTCCAATCCACCCAAGCACTTAAGCACCTGCTTAACTTAAGCCGAAGCAGCCCTGCGGGTTGCAGTGTATTTCAAGTCACAGAGGTGCTCCAAGGCATGGCTAGATTAGTGCCCGAGCGGTGCTGGCCGAGTCGCTAGCATTTATTGAATGCACATATGGCGGGAAGAGCTTTAAAGCTGCACAGCAAGTGGCTTTCAAAACCATCAGACCTGCAAAGAGAAATCAATACAATTTGCTTCTAACTACCCAGTCTTCAAGTCGGGTTTTTATTCCTGACCCACCTTCTCGTTCCCCCATCCCGCCTGATCCAAGATGCCCCAGACGCTCGGGTATTGGCACCGAGGGAAAACCCAGGTCAGAGCAGAGGGATGTGATGGGAACCGGAGGAGAGTGTCACGTACCACTCACTCTAACACCCTGTAAAAAGTCACCTCCTGCAACACATAGAAATTCTCACAGAATTAAATCCCTTATAATCCCATTTAGCAGAAACAAGGTAGAGCAGTATGTTGGTGCTTAAGACATTTTAGTCTTTCAGAAAGTACATTTTGTTTTTAAAAAAAAAAAACAACCAACAAAAACCCCCTGCTTCTCTTGAAAAGAAGTCGAATGAAAGAAATTTTAAACGAGTCAAACTTCTCTGTGAAGGCACTTTTTGTTTGCTAGGCTTTTTTAAGGAAGTTAGAGAGAATAAACCCTTGAATATTTTCACTCTTCCCAAATGTGATTATTTTTAGGGCAGCCCATATACATGCTACTCTAGTTCTTATGTACTAATAAATGCGCTGAGCTAATATTAAAACAACAACCAACTGCAGTAAGACTTAGAAGCATTTTCTACAAGAATATACAAACACGAGCAAAATAAAACGTACGCTGCTTTCCAAATTAAGAGCTGCTAATTGTGTTTACAACTTCTTTCCCACCGGGAAATGCTATCTGTGGTCCAGCAGTCCACCTTCCCCTCTCCCCTGCAGCAAATGACCTACCAACTAAGTACCAGCTTTATGCTCAAGTTGGTCAACTGGGTTTTTGCTTAACCCACAGGCATTTTTCCTATTTCAAAGTTTCTATTAACTCCCTACTGATGCACCCTAAAAGAAGTTTTAAGGGCTTGGAAGCACATAAATAAAATAGACTTTGCTGGACCAGCACAGCTGAATGAAAGCCTTTCACCTGCAGTGGTGGTGATAAAAATTTTAGATGCAGCCGCACACACGGCCCCTCCATAGACTTAAGATAGCTGCGATTTCCAGCCATTCAGCAATCTCCCAGCCACTGAGCTGCCTCGGTTACACCGAGACAAGCATCAGGACAGGACCTGGGGTTTGGGTTGGGTGTTTTGGGACTTGGTTTTCTTCCTTCTTCTTTTTTTTTTTTTTTTTTTTTGGCTGTAGCAAAGCTCGCTTTAGCTGCAAGGCTGAAAGAAGCTGCTAGCCTGTACAGCAATGATAAGAAACCTGGAAGAGGAGAGGGAGATGGCAAGGAAGAAAATGTGGGAGGAGGGAGTGTGACTTGATGTGAAACCCCGAAGCAGAAAAATAAAGGTTTGCTTCAAAGCTAACGCTGTGTACTAAACCTTCTGCCCCTGTTTGCTCTGTAAGGCGCACACCCGACTACAGACAGGCTGTGCCTGCAAGGTGGGAACTCTGCAAAGAGTGACCAGAGAGTTTGCTGCTTTACTGACAAAGTTCAAGCCACTAAAAAATGGATGAGTGCAAAACTGACCCATCCTCTGTGGTGTCACATCAGCAAACCCAGTCAGAGCTGATTATTTGTCCCTTTCTAGCACCCTACCGCTAACTTTGCACAATAAAAGTTAATAAAACCAGACAAAAAAAATTCAACACACCTGTATTATTTTTTTGTTTGGTTGGTTTTTAGTCCCAAAGGGTTTTCCACATCTAAATGAAACTCCCACTGTGAGGACATGTCTAACAGCAGATTCTGTTTAAAAACTTATTACAGAGGCTCAGGTCATGGCTCTCCTGAAACATCCAGCAATTAACTCTTTCCATAAAGTTCATTTGGCAAAAGAACCATCAATCCTGCTTTCTCCTAATACAGCTTTGTGCTTCAGCCCCCGCATCAGATGTTAAACAGAGCATTTTAGGTACTGCCTGGGCTACAGAGCCACGATAAATTAACCAGCGCCCAGTTGCATGAACAAAATGAATACATGGATCCATTTGAAGTATACGGACGTTAACGCAAGGGGACCCTGCAGGTAATCCCAAATTTTCTAATCCCTTACACTTTCCACCCACGTGATAGGATAAAAATCCCTGTCCCCAAGACCACTCCTTTAGCAGAGCATCCTCACTGCAGCCTCGCCGAGCCCTGCGCCTTTGCTCTTCACTCAGCTGTGGGTCCCAGTGGGTAAACTTTGTTCCGTTCTTGATCGGTAATCCTAACCAAACCTATACCTTGTTGGTACCAGACTGTTTTATTCTGCCTTTTCTCAGGCTCACTCTTTTGTTGCATTTAGAGTATTTTTCTTACCTTCCAGAGCCCCACCATGTCTGAACCTCCCTGGGCAAACACAAGCTCAGGTTCAGAAGCCCTGCGGTGAGTGAAACACTGGGCAACGCTCACCATAGTCATCACTACCGACAGCAGTGAGAAACAGGGGCAGAAAGGCTTCCAAAGGCATTGTGTATCTTCTTCATATAGGAAAATGTTTTCCTCATGAGAGAGATGTCAATATACCGAGAAATGTACAGATTTCATAAAGGGAAAAAGGAACGGATGCCGATCTCAAAAATCAAACAGATATTCTCCGCATCCCTTATCATAGACGTGAAGCCATTTCCACTTCAGTTCTGCTGAGGTGGGATTTCTCATACATTTCACATGCAAAAACCCCAGTGAAAGCAAGACTTAGGAAGAGACAAGAAAAAACACACCATATCCTTGGCAGCTCAAGATCAACTTTGCTAACACTCACTAAATATTCTCGGCAAACCTGCCCTGTAGCCTCTCATGAAGAGGCAAACCCTTCCCTACCATTTCCCCAGCAGACATTCAGAGCCCCAGAGCAACACAGCACAGACCTTTTATTCCTGCTCCTCCATGATATACAGCAGGTCTTAACATACATGGCAGAAACACTGTTTGTTTGTTGTTACAACTTGTGCATATATTTACAGAAGACAAACTGAACAACTTAAGACTATTATCAGGGGATAAATCAATTGGCAGCAGACACTTTGGAAAGCAACATAGAAGTTAGTTATTCCAGAGCAAAAAATTGAGAAAGAAAAAGCTTTCCTTGTGCTGTGACTCTGCCTCATCAGCTTTAAGCCCATTTCCCCAAATCACATGGTTGCCCACAGCTGCCGTCAACTGGTTTCATTTCAATTCTGATTCGATCCTATGGTTTTAATTCCTCCTTTCCAATAATGGTCAAAAGTACTGGCAGAAGCAATGCCATTGATAAAACCATCCCCCCAAATCTAGCCTAATTGACTCCGATGACTGCATTTTGACAGGGATCTCATGTTTATTTAACACCACTCAGGCAAATGGTGAATGCCAAGGTGATTTACAAATAGTGCTAATAGATGCAAATATACCTGGCCAGGAACCATCAGATACAGGCCATCCAGATACAGACACAGCACATAAATATACAGGCAGCAAATATGCCAAAGCCACGTGTCTTGAAAACACTTTCTTTAGTGATCTGATGGCTGTTACCGGCTCTCTGCAGCATCACAACTATACCTCCAAAGAACTGAAGAGCTATCCTATAAGCAAGTGACACCAAACCCAAGAAAGACCTATATTGCTGGTACCCAGGTTAAGAATAAAGAAAAATATTTTGTTGGACCCTCGCTCAGGATAGGCAGTATCAAATCTAATAACATAATTTAACTGGATCCAAGTCTCTCTTCTTCCCAGTGTGAAATCACAAGCATTTCAGTCAAAAAGGCTAATGATGTGGTGACTAATATAAAGAAAGTCCCTCTCACATGCTTGACTCTACCCCAGTATGTAGAAATCAAAACCCACCAAATTTATCCAAATATAAACATACAGCACGTGGGCTGCTCTGCTGACTTTGGTAAAGAAACAACTCCGTTGTCATCCCCCCAAGCAAACCCTCCCCAGCATGTCTGCAGAGAGGGGGAGAAGTGGGGTACCTTATGATCAACCTTGTGCTTGTGCACTTGGAGTTATTAACACAAAATGTGTGAGCAGATGGGATTTTGGAACTGCAGACTATTTAACTGGAGAGCAAAAGCTTCCTCTTTGACCAAGGCATGGATTTAACTCAACTGTCACCTGGGTTGCTGGAAGCAGGGAAAGTTTGAGTTTTTCACCCAGCTGGGGAAAGCGGCCAGACCTGGCCGGGAAGATCAGTCAACCTGCCAAAGCCCTTCCTCCTCATCCTCTCAACATTTCCATACTCAAAAGACAGCTGTAGTAACTTTTCATTGCCAGTCCTCCTCTTATGCTCATTTTTAATCTCATGATGAAAAGCCAGGAATGGAAGACTTGGAAGATTTTTTAACTTTAAAAAAACCCCTATATAGTACTTTGATTTAATTTTTTAAAACATTTCTTCCTGCACAATCTCCTTCTCCAGTGATACTTTGATACCATCTTGCACCCATCCAGCAACTTGGCCTCCACAGCGCTCTCTAAGCAAAGATCTATTTAAAGACCATTCCCATGAGGAAAGCGTGCTCAGCCCTATTTTGCATAGAGGCAGGACAGGGGAGAGGGAGTTTGAGTGATTTGCTCCAAAAATGAAAACCGGAAGTTTGTTACAGAGCTGGAAATAGATCCCACATCACAGTTCTCCGTCACATGCATGACCCCACGCTGCCCCCAGCCTACCTCCTACAGTGGGGTGACGCTCTGTGCTGCAAAAGCTGTGATCCTACAGTGCTGCAAAGGCCACCCCATCGCCCCATGGGGCTTCAGGCAGGAGCAAGGGTCCCGACAACGGGCAGATCTGGGGACGCACCAGGGCAGGCAGCACACCAGCAGCAAGGGTGACACCCAGCAGCCACGGGACCAGCGATGACAAACGAGCGGGGTCTCGGGTCTACGTCCTGCAGAGGAGGCAGCACTGCAACTGTCCTGGGCACGGCAGGCTGTCCCCGCTCTAGCATGACTTCCCCATTACTTGCTATTCTGGGATATTGTCCTGCTTCTGAGGCTGGGAGAAAAATAGCCTCGAGTACAGCAGCCCCATTCAGCACCGCTTCCCCTCTCCTTGCTTGGGTCATGAACGTAACAGGTCAGGTCACACAAAACGCTAATATTAGTGGATAACAGGGCCATTTTTAAACTTCTAAATTAAACTAAATTTGCTAGGACAGGCAGGTCATTCACCCAAGCTATCCCTTGGTTTACTCCTTTTTTTAGCTATTGAAATGACCCACAGCAGTGTAGCCCAGCCTGAAGCCCAGCCAGCACAAAAAAGCGGGATGCTGGCAGGGAGAAGCAGGGAGCACGACACCTTTTCATGCACCATCTCGCTCTCCATCCCAACCTACATCCTCTTCCCACCATGTATGTAACTGCCCTTTCTCCCCAGTGTTTTGGGGTGCAGAGATGGCACCTTGGATAAAGCTGCTTCACAGGGGAACGAGGCAGCCAGGGAGCTTGCCATGGCCAACAGCACCCGCAGTCTCCAGGCACAACTCCCCCGTACCCCGCATCGTGGTACCTGGACCCCTAGGAATGGGGAGAGCCATGCTGGGGCAACAGAGCCCTTATTCAGAGAGGGGGTCACTCTCTAAAAGTATTCTTCTGGATAAATACTCCTGGATGACAGAGAAAACAACAAGGAAGAAGGCAACAGTCTGCTGAAGGTATATTTGCCCATACACTTTGATAATAACCGGTGTAAGAAAAATGAAAGCAGACAAAAGTCCCAAGTCCACATTACCGGAGACTAGTCCATGGTGAAAGGACAGGCCTTTCTCCCACACACGGTGTTTATTTTTCTGTGGGTTGCTTCATTCAACAGCAGCAAACGTAAGCTAGGCACAGCCCTCCCCCGCTCCTCTGATGCCCCCCTACACTTGTAGTAACTTGGTGCTTTTTCAGGTCAACACAAAGAAGAGGGAATTAAAGCCCTTACACACAAGGCCAAGGCGTAAGTGAATGCTCCTAAGAAGCATTTCAGGGGAGAGAAATACAAACTTCTCTAATTTAGATCCCCTAAAATTAGGTCCATGGGATTTCCTAAACGCTGCCCTGTGGTTTTATTTTCAACTACAACTAAACTTCCCTAGAACAGCTCAAGGATGACATAGCTTATTTTTTTTTTAAATAAGATTAATCATCTTCATTTAAAAATACTAGCAGAGGTCACAGGGAGGAAAGAACTGAACTTGAATTAAGCGCAGTCAGTTTTCCCTCTTCCAAGACTTCAGAGCAGTTATGAAAAATACACTTTAAATGAGAAACAGATTCATTGCTGGAAAGTTGCAGAGAAGGTGGACGGTGTGGGGAGTAGGTTATTTCAAACCTCCAGGGGAAACCCTCACCAGAAAGCCAAGAGCCAAGAGCTGTGGCTTCGCAGCAGTGGGTTTCTGGCTGAGCTGCAGTCCCCAGAGCCAATTCCCGGCGGAGCCAGGGACAAGGACAGGGGCTGGGGGGGGACAGCGTGACCACCACAACCTACATCGGGGCCAAGACAGAGCGAGCCCCAGGCGCTTGGGCAGCCATCCCCCCCGAGATCCTGCCCCAGGGGTACATGCACATGAGGCGTGCTGGGGGGCAGCTGCAGCCACTGCTGTCCTCGACAGCAGAGCAGCAGAAAGAAGAGTCTCACCCTTTTTTTCCTCCCTTCTCCTTAAGAGCTTGCTGCCTCACAAAGCCCGTAGTCACACTTGATTTTTCCAGTTCCTTTTGCACAAAAGGCAGCATAATAACAAAATAAAACGGGGATGCGGAGAACAATGAGTTCAACAGATTAATGGACAGGCGCAGCCATCTTCAGCTTTTATAGCCATCAGCCCTGAAGAGCACTCCCTTCCCCGAAGCCTTTGAAATGAGCCTCAGCAGTCCTTGGACCTTGCAGGCAGCTACTGACAAACATTCACCTTCCTTTCTCAACTAAATCCCGAAGATTCATCTTCTGGCCGTGCGCATGTCAATCTTATCATCATTATTAAAGTTTTATTGGCACAACAATGCAAACTCCGAGCACAATGCATTAACCTTGTAAAAATAACTGAGAGAAGCCAGATAATGGAAAGAGCAGGGGAAAGCTTTTTCATCTCGCTCTCCCTGAAGACGGGCCGGGGGGGTAGAAACCCGCAGATCCTCAGCAGTGCTGAGTCATCACAAAAGGGATTTCCAGTCTCTCCCCTCACCCCTCAAATACCACCCACAACTTCTTGAAGGCACCTTGAAAGTACTGTCCTCCAACCCAACTCATCGACTGAAATTCCTTCCCCTAAAAGACAACACAATTCTGTTCTACTATGGCATATTCAAAAAGAGGAAGGGGAAAAAAAAAAAAATTACAATGTCCAGGAAAGTAGGAAAGGTTACACTCAGCAGACAAGGACTCCTATTTTCACCATAGCAACAAGCCTATTTATACTATGGCCTACCTGCATCAAAGAGCAGCCACAAGAAGCTAAATGCAAGTCTAGTGGTACATTCAAGCACTAAGATGAAGAAGCAGCTCACATAAGCATGTCAATGAAACGCTTCCAATTACATTACATGCAGAATTATTAGCGTTTACTCTGAACCTCCTTTCTTGGTTGTTGGTTTTTTTT
This sequence comes from Ciconia boyciana, assembly GCF_034638445.1. NCBI lineage: Eukaryota > Metazoa > Chordata > Aves > Ciconiiformes > Ciconiidae > Ciconia > Ciconia boyciana. Next base: position 56,787,657 of record NC_132941.1, on the reverse strand, counting down.
ACCCAAGAGTAGCAGGGATGGGGGGTGGCATTACGAAAGGTCCAGGTGCAGGGGAGGATCAAAAGGAGGCAATCCTAGCAACTTGGCTTTTAAAAGGGGAGACTTCACCGAGAGGCATTACAGGAGGAGGCTGCTAACTAGGACGGGAATGGGAAGTTACTCACTAGTTGTTAGTTTGCTTTTAAATAGAGTGGAAAATATACATCGATAACCACTGTTGCAGTCCTCAATTTGCCAACAGAGAGTAGATACAGTCTTCACACCTCAAACAGCTGATAAACCTCCCCATATCTGAGAGAGAAAAATAACCAGCTACTGGAAATTATTATCAGACCAATAATTGTATTCCCAACAGTAATGCTCAGGTGGGAGAACACACCTGCATCTATCTCCAGAAGGAGTACAAACTACTCCAAGGACAGTCATAAGTCATACAGGAGGACTCAGCCTGATCACTGCTCAATTCTATCATCTAGTGATACAACAAGTGGCATCCTGACTGATCTGTCTCAGTATGATGAACGCTACTTTAAAAAAAAAAAAGTTACACTAAGCCACTCTAAGAGTCCCATAGTCAGTCTGCAAGCGCCTGTCTGCTGCCGCTTCTTTGTAAGTCCCTACATGGAAGAGCAGCTGCCCAAAGAGTGGCTGGCTTTTAAAAGAAGTGGAGGGAAGATCTTAAAAATACCCTTTATCTGCAAGAGGAGTGGCAGTCATTTCACTTGTTCAGGTAGGAGACTGAGGAGAATTGCTTAGTGGCTGGGAAGTGGACTAGAACAAAAAGACTCAAACAGCCAGATGGTACATAAAAGGAACTTAAGCTATTTATTTCTGGTATTTAAAATATATATGGAAGCTTTTCTTAAGCAAGAACCCGAACAGGTCATAGGAGAGATTTGTCACATGCACCAGAAACAGGCAAGGCCATCTCAGACGCTCCCATCGCAAAGGTGCCCACCAAAACTGCCACCGGTCGTTCAGCACACTCAGAAGATCAACTTATAGTGCCTGAAAATAGTCACATATTTCTAACTTATAGTTACATTAAAAACAATGCAGATAAGAACAACATGAGGGAGCTGAATTTGCAAGTGTGTTCAGGAATCTACCAACTTAATAGGGAATTTGACCTTTTTTTAAATTATTATTTTTAAACCTGAAGCAGGGGAGAGGTAAAAATGAATAAGAAATGGCCTACTCAATCACAAAAAAAGTTCAAGACAATCCCTGCTTGAAAGAGAATGCACCAAGTAGTAAACAAACACTTTACCCTGCAAACCTCTCTCCTGCTGAAGGCATTTGCAAGACACCCATTCTATTTTGCAAAGTATTGCTTCATAACGTCTCATTTCCACTAGCCTCTCTCAAACTTTCATGGAAGTCAGTGGGAGGTACTGGGGGACTGGTGGCAAGAGCGAGTTGGTACGCTGTAACGGGGTTTCTCCACCAGTGAAGCATGTCTAATGCTGCATGACATCAGAGTGGCCAACAGAGCCACCCCTCCTTCCCAAAGGTCCAGCAAGCACCTGAACGGGATTCAGAGAGACCAGGCTACGTGCCACTAAGTGAACAACTTCACACTCAGTCCATGCAATGAAAGGAATGCAGAACTCAGGTGAACAACCTCTGGCCGAAGCCTTGGTAGTATATTTTTCTCATTTTTTATGCCATGCTCCTACCTTGACTGCATGTAAAAATGAGCACCTTAAAAATCAGTTCTGGAATTAATTAAACCAAACTCATACAAACTCTTGTGCAATTGCTAAAATCAGGCCACGTTTCCATGATGTTTATCACACGTCTGCGGTACCAGATCATCCAGCATCTATCCAGTTAGGGTGTGGGCACTCAATTATGTTCTTGTCAAATTAACAAGAGACCATGGTATGGAGTTTATGTAAGTGGCAGGAGGCCAGCTGATACCTGATCTGGCATGAAGTCTGCCGGGACGCGTAGGCTCCAAAAGATTTTAAAAAACAGGAACTGGTAGAGAGGTTTTATACTAGTTCAATACTTTGCTTCCTGAGGCTGCAGCAATCTGGCTCCCTAAAATCTGATTAGCTGGTCTATCAAGCCAAAAACTCAGTTTAGCATTAGCTATACTGTCATTTCCAGCTCTACACACATGAAGACAACAATATAGACCACTGATTTAAGAAGGTGTACAGAGAGTTGCACTCAGTTGAATATGCCGATTTCTAAATCGCACCCTTATGTAAACACAAGCTACTTTGTGTCTAGATCACGTTTGAATGCTGTTGTTCCTATTGTACAGATGGGGAAACCGAGACAAACAGCAATTAAAGGAGATGCCTGAGGTCATGTCTTAGGTCTAGCAATCAGCAGAGGAATCTGGATTCCCAACTCCTACTTGTATTTTTTAACCACTAAACCACAATCCTTCCCAGTTCAACTACAGTTTCAAGTTCAAGGATTCACCAAAAAAACATGAGCAGACTTGGTTAGACATATATGCAGGCTGCAACGATTCTCAAAACACACGTAACCTTCTAAAAAATCTAATTGTATTTAAAAAAAAAACATCACTGCAATACAGTCTTAGCTGCAGCCTGAACATTTTTCTACCAGAGAAGCAAAGTAAATACAACAACAGTGACATCTAAGTACACAGGCCGATTACAGCTTTACTTTCAAAAGAGCTTTGATTGATCTTTTTTGATAGACCTGAAATAAATTAAACTAGATTGACTCACTTGAGAACGGACTGTAATCCTTCAGTCAGATCCTGGAGAACTCAAACCAAACCAGCTGTTAATTTAGGCTTTATAAGATAAAGCATGAGAAATCCAACCTGATGTACCCCAGAGCAACAGCTTACATCATCTCTGCAAGCAATCAACTTGCTGCTTCTTTTAGGAACTAATCCATGCTCGCTACCATGTGGGTGCCAAACTTGTTTTCCGCCCGTCCAGCAGACTCTGCAGCCAAAGTAGGAGGGAGAAAGAAAGAGCAAGGGACAAGAGGGTGTAATTTAAAAGATTCAGCTGTTCACTTCATGAAACACATTGCACAGGCTGTCCCGACACTGAGAGAGGGGAAAAAAACCCCGCACTTACAATAACCATTTCAGCTCAAACACTTGCTGGATCTCAGTTGGGAATAAACTGCCCAAATCAACATTCACAACTTAGAAGGGGAAGAGGAGGGGAGGAAAGAGGAGTATCCACCCATTTGAAGAACCAGATACAGACAGACCAGGAGAGGGTCAGTTATAACCTCACATGAATCAACAAAGTAGGCAAAATAAAAGGTGGGTTTTTTTCTACTCTCCCAATCCAATAACAAAAATATGCCTGTCAATTCATTCTGTACCATCACTGTTCTGATGGGATTCTCGTTTGGGGGTTTTTATTTTGTTGGGTTTTGAGACTTTCAGATTTATCTCATCCTTACATCTGAGATTTAGTCTGCAAAAAACGTTGCTTCCTGGAACGCTCCGTTTGCTGAACCTAAGGGGATCACACTGGAAATCCAATTCAAGGAACTGTGGTACTTCCAAACTAGTTTTGTCTACCAAGGAAAAGACGGCAATGAGGTTTCTCAGGTGAAGTGAACAGAAACTGACCCTTACAATAACATCAATATAATATATATATGTATTATAAAAAGGGACAGGCAACAGGCAGGAACACCCCCCTGAAATCATTCACAGAAGGAGCCTAACACAATTCAAAGGAACAAAAAAAATCAGCTTAAGAAGAGCTATGACTTCTAGTCATAGAAGGGAAAACTATCTGAAGGGAAAACACGGAGGCAACTCTTAGATGAAGTCTGAATTACACCAGACACTAAACCCTTGGCAATAACACCTCCAACAAGAAGGAGACTTACTCCCACAAGACGATGGAGTGCCCTAGCCAGGTACTTCTGGGAGGGAGCACAATACAAGCCATGTTAAACACACAAAAGCTCTTCTCCCAGAGAAAGCCACAGCTCTGCAGAAGATGAAGCTGAGGATTACTCCAGGTGCCCACGGTGGCATTTGCAGCCTCTGTGTCAAGAGGACTACTCTTGAGGCAGCTTTTTAGAGCGTTGGGAGGGAAGGAAAGGAAAGAAAAAGGAAAAGCACTGCAAGTATTGTGGGGCTTGAGCAAATCAGATCAGCTAAAATACTAGTCTGGGAGAAAACACCCAATCAACTGGTAGTTCCAGTAAGCTTTGTTTTACTCCAGTTAAATTAAATTATTTTTAGTGGACTCCAAGCTGGAGTTCATTGATTAAGATGACAGCTCTTCCAATTACAGGAAGGGGACATGGCAGGGTCTTGTTAAGAGCTGTAATGCTGTTTTGTATTCCTGTTCCTCGAGGTAACAACGCTGTGCAGAAGCATCAAGCTGATGCTACCTATTATCAAATAGAATACCTCGATACTTTTTTCTTGGTTCAGAGTATAACTGGATACAGCAAAACACCTTTCTAGTGCCTATTGACCAGCCCCAGCAGCGCTGTTCAGTGTAGATCAGAAACTAAGTCACAACACAGGTCTGGTCAGGAGTGCTCCACCAAGGAAATCGTGGGCAAGAGAGAGGAGACTCTAAATGCCTTAAGATACTTTTGGAGACTACCCAGGAATAACAGAGGTAGCCTCGGATGCAAGCTTACACTATGCAGTTTTATCCAGGAAAACAAGTAGATACAAGTAAACAGCATTGCCTCACACATGTCCCAGAGGCGCTGCATACTTCAAACATGCAAGTACTCAGTCAACTTCTCAGCACTAACAGACTCCAGCTGTGTGGTGGCTTCAGGCTTTCCCAGCCCCCTACCTTGTCCCTTCCAGCTGAAGAAAGCAACACTACCAGACAAGGCACGGGCACACGCTATTTGGCCATCAAGGAGGTGGTCCCACCTTTGACAACCATAAATCTCTACGTGATAAATGGAAGTGAGAGCCCATATTCAGCTCGTCTTTAACACCCAGGTCTGTCCATATCAGCTGCTTGCAAGAATTAAATCAACTCAACCTCTTTATGTCTTGCTTTCCCCAGCTGTAAAATACAACCAGCACCACCTCAGGCTGTCCCCCTGGGGAGGCTGGCAAGCTCTTGGGACTTCAACCAGATAAACATGGGAAGATGCCTGGCCCTCCATGCCATCTTTTACTCGCTCAGTTTTTCTTAGTTTAATTAAGCTCCAAGTATTATCAAGCTCCAACAGCTAATTTTAAAATCTTAGCTCAATTTTACATATATTAAACAGCCAGCAAACATGAAGTATGAAGGGGGGAAGGAGAAGGATGATTGAGGCAGACACAATACATAACTTGGCTCCATTTGCCGTTTTGTGTAACTTCCTGCATAACTGAAGTAAGATCCAGGAAACACTCAAAGGGAAAATCATAAATAACCAGTAGAGTAGGGAAGGAAGAGATGTCCTTCTCTATTATTTTTCTTCATCTACCCACAGACTATTCCCTCTGACCATCTCTGACATGGACATGCATCTACTGCAGAGTGAAACCAACAGCTTGCAACATAGCTGCAGGACTACACACTGTCTCCTCTCCACACCCATTCATAGCATGTGGAAGAACATCTAACAAAGCCCCTTGGCATAGGTTCATAAAACCCTTACACCTTGAGCTAAACAGGGTCAACGTCTATCTTCAATTAGGAAGGGCACAACTCTCTCTAGTTCCACCCGGGAATTAGCCTGAGCTTTTTTGATTCGAGACTTATTTCCTTGAGATTCTAGGGCTCACAAGAAAAAAAAAGTTCAATTCACCCTCTCCTTAGGAGGCAAAGGCACATCCACACAGAGGTATTTTACATTATTTCTAGGGAATCTGGCCTTCTATCCAGAGACACATATTCTAAATAGGACCCTGCTTACTGCTTAGGGAAGCCATTTGAAAGAAATAAAGAAAAAAAAAAAAAGAAGTTTTTTCCTCTAATCCCAGAGCAACAAAAATTTAAGGATTTACTTCATAAAATATTATTCAGTTTTGGTTTAATTAACCTAAGTAACAAGACTGCTACTGTTGCCTTTGTAGGAACCACATTTGTTCACAAAGTGAGAGTTTGGAGGCAGGCTTTATAACTATGCTTAAGTCTGCAATCCAGAGCGGCTGTCAACATTCTATTAGAGGTACAGATCACAAAATCAACATGAATCCTTCACGCAGTACCATCCAGCATTTGAGACATCGCTGCATTATACAGATTGGCACGAGCAGTTCGTTGTGCAAGACAGGTTGCAAAAAAGTTTGATGCAAACTTTATACCCTTTTATTTGTCTAACAGCAGTGCCCAAAGGCACCACCAGAGAACAGAGTCCTTTTGTGCCAGGTGCTGTGCAAACAAGAGAGTGAGAAAGACTGACCCTGCCCAAAAAACAGATGGGAGAGAAAAAGGGAGGCACCAAAAAGGGAAACTGTTTAAATGAGGGGCCTGTGAAATGCAACATAGATGCTAAGTAAGGTGTTACCTCTCTGAGTGGGTAACAAACTGAGAACTACGTAACACAGAAAACCAGTTTCCTGGATCTCCTCCCCAAAGACTGATCCAGGTCCCAGTTAAAACAAGTGTCCCTGAGAAAGCATGCCAGCAACTTCCTACAACGTAACCGAGTACTTCCATACACCAAACCTCCAGCCTTCCCAAGCCTGGTGACTACGAAATAATGAGAGAAACAAATGAGCTGACTTTGCTCTGCTGGAAAGTTGGGTCCGTTCCCTCGCCAGGGGAATAAAACTCCTGTTTCTAGTACTGGAGGATAAAGCATCGGGTTTCAGAAATCATGGTACTTTCAGCTACAGGAAGAGCTGCCAGCAGCTGAGACATAAAAATTGCTCGTCTCGGGCTTGTGGTCAGAGTTAACATTGGGGGTATCTCCACAGACACACAGATAAGGAGGGAATGTTTCCCTGGCAGATTTATTAATCTGTAAATGCTGGCTGAAGACACTGAGCTGTTTGGAGCGGTGGAGTCCCAGGGAGCTGGATTAGCAGGAGAAGTGTAGATGAGGTAGCCGTGGGTGCATAATGCTAATTAAATATAGTCTGCAATTTATAAAACGGGTTTGTGTATATAAAGCTACATTTCTCACCACTAATCACAGAAGATCAAGTAAAATCACCTTCTACAGCACACAGGGGGTTATACACTTATTAATTGGAATGAACCATCAGAAGGTGTTTACTGTGCCTATAAACCGTACCCCCACTCTCGTGAAAGCGATGCTACGTCACCGACAGACTACGGTCCTGATACCCACAGAGCACAGCGAGCTGTAAAATGAAAATAAAGTCTTCAAGGAGGAGAGAATTCCTTGCAAACAAAAGAAATGGACATGCAGCAATAGTATAAAACTGGCAACAAATTTCCTCTTCTTGCTGCCCCTAATTTCATGCCTATCAATAAGATGAATCATTCTGTTGCTCATTTTCTATGTAGTCTTTTGTTTTCCAACCCCAGGGAGATAAATTATGCCACAGTATAGCCTCCACCACCCCAATCCATGGGCCCCAACCATACATGGGCCACCTTGACCACTCCTGCGTGTTTTCAAGAAATCACATGTCCTTTCTAGAATCATCTGTGCTTTGCTGGACATAATTCAGTTGTGCGCTAGATATAGAAAGTCTCCTCTACTTTTCAGGAAGACATCAAGCAGAAGACAAAGCCTTCTAAAAGGTGTTTATGGTCACACCACAGGCTAAACTAGAAAGCACCATTAGCTCTTTATTAAACATCACCGATAATGAATTGATAGCTTTAGGTCTCAATACAATATTATTATCAAGAGTTTGTTGAAATTAGAGACATGTACACTGAAACACTGCCCTTCAAAAATCAGGCTACCATTAGGAAGGATCCTGCACAGTGCATGAGGGGGTGGAGGGAAGTAGTGACTGAATCAAGTACGTTAGATCCGGCTTCTGCTTTCTTTTGGATGCAAAAATCTTTCACCACTACTGACTTTCCCAAGGTTATTGATGGGAGCAAACAGAATTGCCACTTCTCCATTTTATCGTATGGCTGACAGTATTTGATGTTTCTTAAACAGTACAAGATCTTGGGAGCATGATGCTAGGAAAAAAAAACATTAGCTTTCACCTTCAAGAAGATGTTCCCACTACTCTCAAATACATGAAAACACAAGAGTTTTCATGCTTGGTAAATTCAAAAAGCACCAATTCTTCACTTTCCAAACCTTCATTCATCAACCTTCAGCTGCGAACTTCAAGGCTCATGATTTTTTTTTTTCCTTCAGTATGTATTCTGTATAGGCAATACAAAACAAAAGCATTACTGAAAGTAAGTAACACTTGAAGAGTCTCTTGTATTAGAAGTTAAATGATTTCTTTAATTCTTTTAACGAAATTCTTTAAAAATCATAATTATGTCCTGATTCGGTGAGATATTAGACATGTACAGAATTCTGAGAGAAATAGCTCTTTCACCACTTTCAGACTCCTCAAGAGGCTTGAAGTCAGACATGTCCTTAAGTAGCTTTCCTGAAAAGGAGATGTTCAGCCTCCATCCAGTTCATGTCATGGTCAAGGGGAGGTATTTTATCCTACACTAATTCTCAAGCACTTTTTCTACTTATCTAGCTTCAAGATCTAGCTAGCAACGGGACCTGCAAACAGTAAAATTAAGAACTCTAGAAGCTATGCTGAACATTGCTGATAAAAACCACAAAACCAAGAACTCAATTGCAAAGCAGGCTAAAGCGCACAAACTCAGAGATAAAAAGCCACTCTCACTGTAAATAACAATGATAACAGAACCACTAAAGCAGAAATCAAAACCGTATATACTTTGCATGTGGTTTTTGACAGCAAACCAATTCATTTGGTTCCCCTCAATTCGCACACCAATGCAACCAATATTTTGCATACTGATTGGAAAAAAGAAAAAAACCCAACATTTAACATAATACAGACTCCAATCACTCTGTCTAACCACAGAATAGCATACAAAAAAATAAGTCAATACAGAATATTTGTCAATACCTTCAAACATGATATTTGCAAAAAGTTGCCTTGTAATATTCATGCTATCTAGCTTGAACTTTTCCCAAAAACTGAAGCGTTAGGTTTCCAAGAAGCCTACCCCAGCAGTACTGCCCACCCTGTATGCTTAAAACATGTTTTTCGTTTTACATTTTAAAATATACCATTTACCAGAAAAATCAGAAGATGGGAAAATACTAAATATGAGCAGCAAATGAAAGTTGATACTGTTGTTAGAATGATTCACTATTCTATTCCCTGGCATGTTGTGATATTAGGGTGCTTTTTTTCTTTTGCATTTCTGTTTGTTTCTTGTTAGGAAAAAAACAAACAACAAATAATCATAGCATCACACATTTCCAGATAGACTTTGAAGTTCACACGTTATTGAGGTAAAATTCACAGCCCTGTTGCTGAGATTTGGTTACGGGCAGCTCTACAAGAGCTGAATTTCTAGAGTAATAGTTCATCACCTTTAAAAATAAACATATTCTATTGTTATAAAAATGGGAGTTTAATGTTTAAAAATTACAATAGGTTGGCCAACATAGCAAGATCTGCAATCTGCTCTGAAACACTGCTTAGAAATGGTAGAATCTGTTTAAACTCCAAGACCAATCTCAAGAACAAGTATTCTGTGTGAGCACAGCCTCTTACAGGATTGTAAGCGCAACAAGCCAATTCCTCGTATGGCCCAAACCTTATGTATTCATTTTCTTGTAATTTTTGACTGGACCATAGAGCACTGCAGCAGGAATAAACTATGGTAGCACAGGGAAAAACAAACAAACAAATCATTCTTTAGTAAAACTGCATTTTAAAAACTCAAAATTTCCAGTAGGTTATAGCCCTACTGCCTTGGAGTGGGATTCTCCACGAGATTGCTAGAATCAAGACAATTTTTGCTCAAACTTTAAGAGGAAAGAAAAAAAATAATAAAATGTGCATGTGGTCAGGGAGAAACAAAGCCTGAAATGTGTCATGCAATCTGGCTTCTCATGGCTACCCTGTTCCAAACGCTTCTGAGAACATGAAACCACAATGCCATAATGAAAATTCTTTCATATACATAATTATTGAATACAATCAGCATCTGGTAGGAGAGAAAAGAAAGAGAAGTCCAAATACACAGCTCCCATCCTGACAAACTGTCAGCTGGCATAATCAATCAGCAGCCTATGTTTTTACATATGATTTTGTTAGGAAGTCAAAAGGGAAAAAAAGAAAAAAAACCAACCAAACAAAAAAACCCCACGGACTTTCAGGGGAAGGGAATATTTTTAAAATGAAAACAACCACCCAAACCCAGTTCTTTCATTTTATCCAGCTCTTATTTACTTTAACCCCACTCCTCCAAAGTACTTTCCACCTCAAGACAGCACATCTTCCAAAATACTAAGAATATGACCTTCTGCCTCAGGCTAAGTATTAAGTAAGCAGTGCTACTCGTATTTCATAGATGGGCAAACTGAGGCAGAGACGACCAGCCTAAAGGACAAACAGGATTAGCTGTAATATTCAAGAGCCATCTCAACCCTTTGGGTTCAATAACTTCTCCATCCTTCCTCCCATTTTAAACAACACCATGTTCATGATCCTTATCAGCTGAATGATGTTTCTTAAGGGACAGTCGCAGGATATGTATTACATCCCTGTAATACACACATTCAATATGACCTATACTCTCCAAATTAAGAGTGAATCCTATGTCAGCATCTAGGATCCAGCAGACTGTCACCTCATTCAACAAACAGTGACCTTTTAATTAAGCATAAACCCAACATTCCTGTGCAATGCGCACACATCTCAAGACACCAAAAGGCCCTCGATTCCTCTTGTTTGCACTTCAAGTTTAAAAAAAAAAAATTAATAAAAACCATTTTATAATTAAATAAAAGTATTAAGCAATTCTGAAGCATAGCAGCTGGCAGGCCATTTTTTTGGACTTAAAAAAGAATGACCCACAAGGGGAAAAAGAAACCACACACACACACACACAGAGTGGTTCACTGGGCAATCCAGACACATTCTCAAAGGCAGACATTGTGGGAGATGAAGTTACTAGGCAGGAAAAACAGTTGCTAAGTCTGAATATTTGGTTATTCTCAGAGCAGGGATTAGAAGAGGAAGTGTTGACAATGTAAGAGTAGCTACCATGAAGTCCCCAGAGCTTTTTAGTTGTCCCTGCTGATCCCGCAGCGAGGGGAGGGGTGAGTGACGGGGCTCACCCACAGCGACAGTGCCAGAAACAAGCTCGTGTGACGCTCACGGCGTGTTATACTTTGTCATTTTAATACGGATTCTTCCAGGCTCTCCAGAAGGACCTACCTAAACACAGACCCTCTTAAGTAATACTGGTATACCTTGATGTCACAGCTCACAGTGAATTATACCCCTCCTTTTACCATTACAGCTTAGCTACATACAAGAAAAGGCATAAAACACCTTTTTCCCAGCACCACTATGTCCAGGTGATGCGATGGACACATGCATTAGACCTAAGGCCTTTTAAACAACTTGCAGCTAGATCTCTTTGATCCCCTTAAAGCAAGCCTTTCTCAACTTGTTCTCACCGAGGCTAAATGGACTTTCAGGACAAGACAGGAACAAGGTCCACCTGCCTTCCCAAAAAGGCTGATGGATGTCTCTTCATTATGCTGAAGCGCTATTTAGAGTCCCAAGTACAGAAATAAAATTGTTTGAAAAGATTTTTTAATACCTTGAATTTAATAGATATCAAAATGAAATCATGCCTTCCAAAATTAACATGCTTTGAAGTATAGACGACTGAAAATGAAGACCACCTCTTTTCCCTGTACTTTATTTAAAGTCCTGCAGAATCATTTTTGCTATTGCAGAGAGCTTTCAGATGTACCAGAAATGAGGAATTACTGGAAGATTTCCTAAATTCTACACATCAGCAGCTGGTTATTTCACTCCAGCTTTAGCAGCCTCTACAAATGTCACAAAATGACCATCTGACCTCAAAAGCCAAACTTGGTGACCCATACCTTAGGACAGGTTCCCTTCTCCATGTTATTTGCTACCAGGAGTTGCAAGAGTAGAGCAGAGCGCTGTGATGATGAGAGGGAAGCAAGCGGATACACAGCAAGGCATGCACAGGCAGAGAGGGATGCAAACAAGAACGCTGCCTCTTTATTCACTATTTTTTGTGGAAAGGGCCTTAAATGAGTAACACAAGAAAAGATGATTATTTTTTTTTGTCCAAAATGAGACAGAACATGTGCATGTGGGTTAGCTTTGCTGGAACGCACTGAAGACCACAAACAACAGAGTCAAGTACATTCATTGTTCAACCCCTCCGTCTTGCCAAAGCAATTCCTTCGTGAGATTGTTCGCTTGTATCTTCCTCGGCATTTGACAACTGCCTAGCGCACACATTTTAGGTATTAAACCAGTAAATAAGCAGTGACAGCCTCTTAGGCCATTATTGTACAACATCCGCATCCTCTGGAATACGTCAATCAATCTCCCTGCACAACACGGCGCTTAATTTTCTTTTAAAATAAGGAAAGCCGTAGCTGGAAAATCTCTGAATAAGCACACATTAAATACATCCCATAAAGCAATCACAGCACTAAGAACAACCGCGAGGAAGTGATCAATCCCTACCCTTTGTTCACCAAAAAAAAAAAAAGAAAAGAAAAAAAAAGAAAAAATCTTGCCCCCTCCCTTGCATTTTGACAAATCTTTTTAAAAGCCCAAGAAGTTGGGGGGAAGAAAAAATATTTAAAAATCCACAACACTTTCCGTGGCAGTCAGTAAAAAAAAAAAAGCCAACAACAAAATGCTGCTTTAAATTTATAAGCATTTCCTTCTCAATTGGAAAAATCAATAGTTTTAAGAAAAATACTACACCTTCTTTCTGCTCCATATGTTTCTCTTATTGGTTCATTTACACTGGGCTGTTCTCGTACGAGCAGTTAGTACATCTTTTTGTCATTTTAGCCTTCCCCAGCCATTAGCGCTAGCCGCTGAGATGGTGCAGCTCTCCTCTGCCATCCTGCCTGAGCACTGCATCTCTTTCCCCGGCCCTTCTCCCTTTGAGTAATGTTCACCAACACTCATACATCATTCCCAAATTGGTCCAAATGAATTAAACACAGCTCTGCTTAACATTACGAGATTTAAATGGATTTTCTCTCTACAGGTCTGCCCCATAATTGGGTTTATCCATCTTGTTGAAGTACAGTTTACACTTGCTAACATCACGCCAATTCAAGCTACATTTTCTGCTCCAGTGGCAGGAGCGAAGCAGATTTGTCATCGGATCATAACAGGTAATTCAAACAACAATTAGTGTGATGACGGCCCGTATGTCAATGTCTGGTCCCAGTCAGCGCTGCTCGCACCCGATGCTCTCTGTACGCTAAGATGAATTGTGCTTACAATTCTTCAATTTCAATCGACAAATACTTACCGGAAAAAAAGCTGGAACTCAATTGACACAGAACCATCCCATAGCCCAGTGAGCGCCCTGGGAGGAGAAGCCCAGGGGTAGAGCTGGACTGAGCAAGCTCCTCTGCCCTCCAACTACACCGCGGCTAATGGCAAACTGCTGAAGGACTGGGGCTTGCACCGCATTTGCCTTAGACATCAGCAGCACTTTGGAAACACCTTTCACATGCACACACAAGCCTCGCACCGATTCCCAAATTCAAAACACAGAAGCCTGCGAGGCAGGTGCAAGCTACTCTGGCTTTGCAGCCATGCAAACTCAAGCAGAGAGGCAACTCCGAGATTTTCTAGACGGATGCTAAAACGAGGCTATTTTTTCTGATGGGTGCCACATCCACAAACCCACCGGCGTTTGCAGAGGCCATTACGAAAAGCTGAGCACTACTAAAGATGAAGCCCTGAGCTTCTCAGCTTGGGCTGCCAGCACTAGAAAGCTTCAACTTTAGATATATTAGGAGAGATAGGGAAAAACACCCACAAGTCCCAATTTTTAGGGAAATGCTTCAGCTACTAGCTCACATAATAACGTTCAAAATATTTGCAGGCAAAGTCATGCGTTCTGGGTTCGAAAATATCATCCATTTCTTGGAGAGCTGATTTTGCCAATTAGACAAGACATAATTTGCCTCTCCAAATCTGTTCAAGAAAGCTTGTTTCAAATTAAAAGAAACATTCTTTTCTTAGGGCCAAGTAAATCTAATCCCACATTCATGTTTTTCAGGTCCTTTCACAAGCATGATGTTATCTGGGACAAGGCATTGATGATTTCAAACAGCCATATACATCAGTATCTGTACTATTAACTATGAATGTGATCAGTCCCTTGGCTAGTTTTCCTCTTATTCTTTCTGTTTTAGAGGAAGAGAAAGAAATATCACTTTCTAACAGATTTTCCACAAAATCATTTTGTCTCAAATGATATACTAACACACAAAGCTGTACATCATTTAACTGAAAAATCCAGCTAGCTGGCTGAAAATGTAGGAAGTCTTTTCATAATTAGAAAAAGATCTCCACCGAAAGAAACCAACATTTAGATAGAAGTCTTGGTTTAAAAATTAAAATGTACTTAATGAGCAACAAAGATATCGGTGACTAAAGATTTTCAAAGCCAATACCAGAACGCCATAAAAACCTCTTTAACCTAAACATTGTAAAAGAAGATGATTAAGTTCAGATCAAAAAGTAGTTAAAGTAATAGTATATAAAATATTCTCCTTCTAGAGGTGGCAAGGGGAAATTCTGCACAGATAGAAAGCAGAGGCACTAAAACCTTACTGGAACCTGGAAAACATAATTCTGTTTCTCTACACTAAAATTTAAATCAGATACAAATCAATAAAAAAATTACAGTATTCTGTGTGGTGTCTCTGGTTCGCATTTTCTATTCTAATACCATGACTGCCTTTTGTGTGCCCCCCAAAAAAATTACAAATACTTCTTTCTTTTTCATCTTTTTTTTTACTTATTCTGATGCATGGCTTATATACAGGAGACAAATCAGACTCATCATGGCCTGATGCTCAGCTGAGGTAAACCATGAGAGGGCCACTGGGGTTTTTTTGTTGTTTTTTTTTTTGAAGCAGAGTTACGACAGCTCGCACAATCTTTGGACAACATACATTTAGCAATTCTACATTTGTTTTTTCATCATGCTGGTGTTTCAGTATAATTCTGAACACCAGGAACAGCTCCAAGTGTCTCGGGTCACTTCTGAAAGTACAGTTGGCATCAGTGCTACAGGTCATTCCCTTGGAGGGCTTGCCAACATCTCAGGAGCACCCAGTCAAAAACTCCAAAACCACTCAAAGACATCAATTCCCACACAAGCCCATCATCTGGTGATTTATGCCTGTCAAGCTATGAAGAAAGAAAACCCAATGCCCCAAACACTCAGCAGATTAATGGGTAGAAAGAGAACATAGCGTCTCCACCGCACTCCCAGCACGTAACCCAGGCGAGCTGGGCAGGGAAGAGGTGGCAGCAGACAAGGCTGTGTCAAGAATCAGGACCCAATTTTGCAACCGTTACTCCTGTCCCACTGAAGGCTGTGGGTATGGGGCAATGTCTCCAGGCCAGACCCTCATCACCCTTATCTGCAAGAAGGCAACAAAGCTACTTGTATCCTTGTGCAAACCAGCCACTTAATTGCATGGCGGGGAGGGGGGAGCGACCTTAAGAGCGTGTTTATTTTTGTCAAGCTGGCATGGGAACAAGGCACAGGTTTGCACGGGAGAGAAGGGCAGGGGTCACAGCAGAAAAAAAGTAATAATGACTTCTAGGTTTGGGCATTGCCTGGCACCACAGAGCCGGCGGATTCCAACTCTTCCAGCCGGTCATTCGCAGCCAGGACATACCCTCTCCCTCAGTCATCACTCAAAATAATAAATATTTATTTATAAATTGCATGCAGCCTGTTCCCCTAGCACGGGGCTGAGCAGAGCAGAAATAAAAGCAACGCAACCCCCTAATTGTCAGAGTAGCTGCAAAAGCAAATGGGGACCACAAGTCCCACACAGGCAAGCTCAAATAGTACCAGGAAGCATCACCAGCATCCAAAAAATTATTAAGACGACTAGAAAGTTTCTCAATGCTTTAGATCTAGTCTCTCTTCCAAAACAGGGAGACCTTTTCCAGGTCATAATCCCTCAAAAGAGGAGACTTCCTACTCTATCACCAAGCAGGCTCAGCTCCAGCCATGGAGCACCGGTGTCAGGTTGACGTCCTGGCATAAAAGGAGATTGGTGCTGACGGTGCCTTGGACGCGGCGCTGGATACAGCGCAGCCAAAAGTCTACGCAGTGAGCAGGAACTGAGCGGAGCACCTAATAAGTGGATTTTTTTTCTTTAATTTAATAAGTCTCAGCTATCACTAGCAGCCAGTGCGAAGCCTCAAAGCCAAGCAGAATAATACATCCTCAGGCTTTTGTATCCTAGCTTGCCCTGACGGCTTCCGTTGCAAATCAGTCGTCGTAGCTAGAAACTGGACTCGAGAAGCAGATTAAACAAAGCTTGCCCTGCTCCTGTCTGGCGCAGCGCTCCCTCGTCCAGCTCCTCATTAACGGGCTCACGGATATCCACCGCGACTGCTAACTCCACTGGCTATTGAAGGGCATGCACCACGCTGGCAAGGGGCCGGATCTGAAAAAAATCCAGCTCTTCTGAGCAGTCAGAGCCCTGTCCCAGAGCTGCGTGGATCACTGGGCTGGAACCACTCTCCCGTGGCGGGCGAGCTCAGGCAGCCGGCGATGGGAGCGCAGCTGAGGTCAGGCTGCTTGAAAAGAGCAGAGGGCACTGGACCAGCTGAAGGGCCATCACAGCTTTGAAGGTTTGCTGGTACAGCCATCCCCTGGCAGAGTCCCCAACAAACCAGCCTTCCAGCACAGAGGGACGAGATTCAGAGACACGGAGAGCATCCATATCCCCACGCAAAGAGTCTTGGCCAAGAGCCGACCAAACAGACACAGCGGTCAAAGTAGGTCCTGCTTTCAAGGGAAAGCAGAAGACCAGAGACAAAGGCTGGTATACAATGGCCCCCTTTAAAATAATAATTAAAAAAAATAAAATCCATAGGAAAACTCCCATTGGCTTCATCAAGGCCAGGATGTGACCCAAGCTTGCGGAGCCACCCTGAGGGAAGGCAATTAGTCTCATTCAAGGGATGCCAAAAAATTTAGCAGAGCATCCATAATCACCCTGAAATGTTCTCTACTAGCAAAGCATAATGGGTTTATCATTTATTTCTCAATTAAGTGGTGCTTAAGTTGACCAGGGAGTGGATTCCTATTGTACATTGATTAGCCAATAAAAATACATTAAAAAGCAAGTCAGACTACAGACAAGGAACGTCATCCCTCTCCCTCTGCCAAGCGAGGTGTCCTCTTGGGCAGGCTGCCGTACCTTCTCTCCACCTCTCCTAGCAGTTTAGCTCTTGTGCAAAATGCTTTTACACAATGAATGAATTCCTAAGGCTACTTGTAAAATTACTAGGCACAGCCTTGTTAAACATTCATTTGGATTTAAGACAATACATTAAAAATCACAGAGCAAGTGAGCACCAAGTGCTATGCTACCTTCAAAGCTAAATAAACAGCATAGTCCATTGATGACTTATTCCCCCAGCCATTAGTCCACATCATCCATCCCCGCTCTCTGCACTCACAAAGTCTCCCACAGATCAATAGCAAGGCTCATTGATTATAATTGGAAGAGGATCACTCCCTTTTCCTTCCAGGTCAAAAGGCACAATGACTACAAGCCATTAAGTATTTTGTGGCACCACTCAATGACTGTATTTATGCCATATACGTAGTTATGATCATTCCATGGAATAATCTTCATTTATTTCAGCAACAATCTGACAGACTATATTTATGCTGCACCTTTGGCCTCCTTGCTTGAACTCTGCTCAGCAATGTCTCTCAGCTGGGACTACTTCTAACACACAAACCCTCCAAACAGCTTTCAAACCGCCAGTGTTTCTTGGATATTGTTTTGTTTAAATCTACTACAAAAGGGCATTTTCTCGCTCTCCACTTTTCCACCCTCCTCCCCTTCTCCTCTTCCCCCTCAAGCTGTTGGCCAAAGAAAATCAAGGATTTTAAGTTACATTTCTTGCGTGCCTTCTGGGAGCACTGCGAGTCTGAAGCATTACCAGGGTTGGCCCAAGAAGCTGCATTCCACCACCCAACTGGGGAAGCCGCCCGTCCAACCCTGGCAAAGCACCTGAGAAACCCCACCACTACCTACAGTCCCTCAGGAGCTTCAGGGGGACCTGACTGACCACCTAGGAATGTCACTTCACAAAAGTGGCTTTAATTACAGACATCCCCATACTGCAGTCACACGACAGTTTCCCTATTGTTCCAGGATTGCTGTGTTTTATGGACAGCCAGCTGCAGAAATATTAATGCTATTTCTGTATTTCAGAGAAAGAGAAAAGGCAGAGATACATACCTACATTTTGAATATTTATACATCTCTATATATGTATGCACACACATGCATATAACAACCTTTGCTATAAACGAAAAGGCTGGTTGTCTGAAGGTGTTATAAATGCCCTTCAGAGCTCATTTAGTCCGGTCTGCATAATCTCACCAGTGAATTTGCCACTTGTAAATATTCCAAATTTATGCCAATAAAATCTTCTCAGCAACCAGACAGCCTATATATATATATGTATCTTTGCATGGAGCCACTAAGATCCGTTTGTGGTTCGTTATTCTTGTGAAAGATCAGTAGGGGAAGGGAGGGAGAAGAGGGAAAGTCCAAATCATGTGTCCTCACAAAGGACACCGAGCACTCAGCAAGTTGGGAAAGTGGAAGCTCATGCCCCGTCAATGAGATAGAGCAGCTCCGCACCACTTTTCTTCATTTCAAAACTGAAAGCATGGCAGAGACGAGAACGTCAAGGAGCAGGGAGATAAATGTAGAACCTGATGTCGTGTCATGCTCTCATAAAAGGCTTGGATACACCTACAGAGCCTTCCTTATGACTGCCATATAAACATTACACTGGGGCTGTGCACAGGAGATTAAATGGGAGGGGAGGGAAGCTTCACATATGTCATGCTACCAAAGGTTATTTTAGGATCAGCTTAGAAGCTGAGTAGTGGGTGGCAGCTGATTATATTACCACAGGCATATTTAAATATCATGGGCCCAAACTCTCATCAGGATCTTTCATAAAGGGTTGTGGCTGCACTGCGACTTGAGCTTAAAACTTGGCCTGCAGAGCAGCCCACTTCCCCAGGGCTGCGGTGATCCTTCCTGGATCACCTTCCCTCAGAGCAGGATGTAGCCACGGCACAAGCACTTCAGCTTAAAGGCCCACATTTCTTCAAGGAATAATGTCAAGGAATATACCTGAGACTCAACCAGGATTTTCCCAGCAAGGACCACCCCGCTGCACCATGAACCATGGTGAGTCATCATGAGCACAGAGAATGCTTGGGGACAGAGCACATACAAGTATCACGCAGGCAGTCCTACACGGCCATGACATCACCAGGTTGTGTTATTGCACCAGCCAGCGCCAAACCACAGTTCACCTGCCTCTGTGCATGACGAGTCTCAGAAGAAGCTCAACCACTACTTTTAGTGCTCCAGCTGTCAGTGGATCACATCTTGACGGTAACTGCAGCTGAAGGAGGGCTTTGGAGGAGCACAGCCCAGCTTACCATGGAATCAGAAAAATTCATATGTCATGGACTCAATCTCTGCTTATATAAGAAATGTCTCTCTTCTCCCACATAAGCATCCGCCTTCACAACCATGAGCCAGGAGAACAACGCTACCTGGTCATAGAGTCATGTCCACAGTTTTAGATCACCAAGCAATGCTGCAAGTCCTGTCTTTAAATGGCCTAATACCAGGTAACTTAGAGGAAACCACGTGGCACGTTCATACAAAGGGTGACCACTGAGCAGAGCACCTAATGGCAGTGCTGTTCTCGCATACAGACAGGCCGGCCCTCCTCTACAAAAGATCCTCCCAAATGACAAGAAAATAATTGGACGCTTGATCCTCAAATGTTGCCATGACCTCAAAGTTGCAGAAAAAGTCTTATATATACACATACATACATATTTAATATACGTAGACACACACACAAGTATATATTACAAGTATTAATATATTAATAAATATTATATATTATATAGATATTGGTGTTATATAGATTATATATGTTGGTGTTGTATAGATATTAATATATTATATATATATATAAAACAGGTATTAACAGTTTCCCTATCAATCTTTTCCAGATTTCTGCACCACACCCATGGTTCATAATCACATCTATTTAATTATTTTCAAGGCTTACAGCACAGTTTTGCAGTGCTACTTGTATAAAATCTGCAAACATTTATTTAAGTTTCTAAAGAGAGCTTTATGTTAAAAATGAACCATTACCCTGAAAAGTAGCTAATTATATCTTCATAAATTTGTAGCTGTTAAGCCATCCAAAAACACTACACAAAAGTCAGTTTCATTTTAGTTCAGATGTATTTCCTCTCCCAGTTTTAACTGCTCCAGGATTTTGGTACCTATGACTACATTGATGGGCTCATTTGATTAAAACCAAGTATTTCTACTGCAGTTCTTGGATGAACTGCTGTGTTTGTCCGGTTTTGCAGGCACAGAACTATAAATGAAATCTGAAATCTGGGACTCAGTTTGGGTGGGCAACGCTCCTTCAAGTTGTAAAAGCATTCAAATAACACCAGATGTTAACTGCTCCTCTGGCTTCATCATCTAATAGGACATCACTTCTTGGCTTTTTTCAGCACAGTAGAATCATTCATCACAGGGCCACATTCCCCTGGTTTTGGCCCTGAACGCGAGTTAGAATCAGCTAACACTGGACCTGGGTCTTTGTCAGCATCAGAAAGGACGAGATGCCAGGCAATGCTCACCTTGCCTGTTCAAGCATTTGCAATAAGGAAACTAGTTTTACTACCTCAGCAGAAAGGAGTTTAGTTGCACAAAAGGGGCCTCCAGTGAACTCCAAGATGACCTACCCCATATAGCTGCTATCCAACAAACTAAACACAACATATACTGTAGCGACTTTACGTCGTACGGAACAGGCTGAACAATACAAATTTCTAAGGCAGGTATATAATGCTACTAACACAATAACAAAACAATAGAAATGGGTGCAAACAGCAGAAACTAATGCAATCTATACTGGTAAACACCATAAGGAAAAGCATACCAACACCAGTTTCATCTTCCATTAGTTCAGTGTATATACACTCATTCAAAAACAAACAAACAAAATCATTACATTATCTTTTTAAAATTATTATCCAAGTAGAGGGAGGAAATAAAGTCTTTCACTCATAAAGTTTAATTTGTTTCAATGAAATTCGCACAACTGCAAAGGCAAAGAACCACCATAACCACTAACTTACATCACCTGCCAGAAATAAGATCACCTCAACAGTTTGCAACTCAGAGGTTAATCTACTTAAAGTTTTAGGACAAATCACTACTCATTATCTTAGTGCAACTACACTCTTTGGCAGGAGAAGGTCACGCTACCCACCAAAGAGAAAAATACACATCTCCAGTGGACCAAACCATGACACCTTATTGAAAGATTATTTGTAGCCACCTTCCGGACAGCCTCAAATCAGCGAGAAATATTTCTTTCTGTAACTTCAGATTAACCTTTAATAAAGAACTCTGATTGTTCTCCAGTATAAGCCAGGTTTACCGACAGCATTTGGAAGATAACTGGTCCTCCTCTGAGCACATGTGCACGCACAATTATGTTGGTGCATAACCAAGACGGGGCACTACCAATTTCTCTCTCGATCAAACAGTTCCATACCCGAGACTCTCGTTGTGTTACTCATCTGAGTTATTACTCATTGAAAAAGAACAGCAAGTAACTTCTGAACCATTTCACAGGCAATGGCCATTTTCTCCCCTCCTACACAAACTGAAATGTCAAATACCAAACCTATTTGTAGCAGTCAAGATTAGTTCTAACAGGCAAATCACTGAGATGATAAACTGATCTGAATGTTTGTCTAACCACTAATAATTATTCCTACTTATTAGTTTGTTGTACCCCAAATGCACACAGTACTTAAGATAGTAGAAAAAGTTTGATCCTTGCCTGGAGGAACTCCCATGAGTAGAAAGGAAACCGAAGTAAAATCAAACTGCAAGAGAAACTGATCTTAATTTACAAACCCTTGTGACAGCAGGGACGTGGATCTTGGCTTTCATTCCGCACGAACCTCTTTCAGCCTTTACTGGAATTACCCCAAAGGAAGATGACCCACTGCTAGGTATTCATGAAGTTACACAAAACTGTAAATGTCTGTATCAACATAAGAGAATACCAGAAGGAGACATCCTACAGACTCTAGGACTTCATCCTCTTGGCTTTTATTGATGTTCTTACCATCTTAAGAGGGTTACTCTGGTAGCATGAGACAGTAAGTCACCTTTGGAGACTACACACATGTTCAACTTCAGAGAAGAGAAATCTTGAGAGTCAAACAGCCCAACTCCCTTGATTTTGCTCCTACCAAACAGAGTGTACCCACGTGAGCGTACATCTAACGCAACTTACTGATTGTATCAGGGTGCAATTGGGGTTGGTGATTGCTGGCACCACAAACCAGCACCGTGTCCCAGTACCTCAGTCCCATGCAAACATTCAGGTTTAGCTGTGATCACTCCGAAGGCAATCACCGTGCAAGATCATTACCAACCAGCTTTGTGCAGCTATACCTTGAAAAGTGACTCCATGAAAGTGGTATGAGGGTGAGGTAGGGAGGAAAGAGGAGTGTAGTGTTTATTTCCTTTTAACTTTCCATTTCATATGTGTTCAGTGCCATGTCTGAACATGTTCAGACGTTTCTTCCCCTCCCCACTTACCCTTCTTCCAAATGCTTGTCCTACAAATTATATCTGGGATCTGAAAATTAAGCTGAATTCTTTCTTTCTCTTTCTTATGCACACAGAGTAATAAAGAGACTTTGCAATCCAAATTCCGCACTTGTGCACACCTGTGTTAACCCCATTGTCCTCAAATTATTCCCTTAACAATGGCTGTGGGTTTGTACAGGTGTTGAACAAGCCCCGTAATTGGAATTTAACAAACAATTCCAACAGCAGGGGGAAAAAAAAAGAGCAAGAATTCAGCTCACTCCTCGTGGCATTAACTAACATGTTCAAAGAGCAGGAAAAACAAAAACAAATTTAAAAGGTATTTAGGCACGTGCAGATGCTGACAGGCAACTCACGAGATTTCCAAAAACTGCCGGTTTTCTACTTAGATCCACAAACCAGAGCAATAGTAGGGAGCGTAAATTAAAAACTTTTGCTCCTCATTTGCACCATCTTTCCAGTATTCTCTTTAGCCTCCTTCCCGCTTCACCGAGTATTTTGTTTCCAAAATAAACTTTGTAAGCTCCCCCTTGGGATCACAAATTTAGGCCACAATCCTACAAGCTCAAATGCATGGACCCAGCTGGGCTGAGGACAATTCTTCAGAGGGCTGACATGGAGGAGAGCCCAGCGCATGGGCAGGATCGGGGCTGTATTTGCACCACCAGCTCCCGGGAAGGGAAGCACCTCCAAACCGCTTACCACCGCTTTAAGAAAAAACCCCAGTGGGAGGCAGAAAAGCAAGACAGGGCCAGGCAGAAAAGCAGGCTTGAGGAAATGCCACACAACGAGAAGACGACAGTGGCTGCTCTGCGTCACCGTCTCAACTAAACTCAACAGCTGCTTTTCTAGGTTGAGCTAGATTTTACATAGCTGTAAAATCAAATAAAAGCTTTCTGCTGCTGTCATGAGCTCCTGCTTGCGACCATGACTTAAAACCAGCTTCCTCCAGCCCTCTCTCTCTGTGTATCAAGCCACAGCCGGGACATCGACTGTAGATGTAGTTAGGCTTTGTTGCAATGGATAAGTTGGTCATAACAGTCTAACAGGAAAGGTTATCCAGCTGGCAAATGAAAGAGATCAGTGACTTTATAGGGCCAGCAATTACTCCTTAGTGATGGAGAATTACTACAGAGCACTCATTACTGAAGAGATGCCAGTTACTGACAAATTACCAAACTGAGAAATTAATTACCAGCTGAGAAAATAATGCACAAGGGATAGGACTGAGAAAGCCATGTTCAAGAGAGGTCCATAATTTGCAACAACTACATTCTAATCAACAATTAGTCCTGGTACAATTAGTACCACACTGGGTACTCTTTCAGGATGGCAGACATCACAACTAGTCTGCAAACCATCAATGGTTGAGACGAAATAGCATCATCTAAAAATGGAGACATTGTTCAACCTGACCATGACATTGTCCAACACACAGACCCGACTCTATGCTCCAACACTGCATAAGCAATTCAGCATTACTGCCAGGAAAATCGTCGTCTCCCAACTCCTCCTTGCGCCTACAAGACAACTTCTACGTGTTCAGAAAACCCTCCCATATTCATGCACCAGGCTCACAGACAAGGCAAGTGAACGAGGGGAACACGTGCTCCGAGGAAGCGCGCACAGAAGTGTGCTTTGCTGAATGTCAACAGGCATTTTTGCAATGCAAACTCCAAGACAAGCAATTTTTCCACAGCTTTTTCATGCTAGGGGCCGAACCTGTGAAAAAAAAAAAAATCTGCTTTTTGCTAAAATAGAAAAAGATCTAGCCAAATTCTTCATCATCATCACCCAGTGGAAAATAATTGAGGGGGGTGGAGGTGGAGAAGAAAATCTGTATACAAAAACTGCACATGACCTCTGAGCTACAACTTTCACAGCCACGAGTATTTATTAGCTTTAACAATGTTTCTGTAATCAGCAGCAAGACCTTCCTTTTTCCTCTGGTCCATACCTAGGAACCCGGTGCAGAAGCTGGCTGATCCCAGGTCTCCAGGAGAGAAGCGGGGATGAATCAGACATACAACACTGACAGGGTCCCAATGCAACGCCTAACCAGCCATGCCACAGGCCTTGAAGGCAACGTGATACAGAGAAACACAAGACAGAGCGAAGACATCAGCCTAAAGGGCTCCTCTCTCTCTTTGCATTCACACATAGTGGTGAACGAAGGGGAGAAACATAACACGGACTAAACGAGTAAGTAAAATAGCCACGGTCGCTACCTCCAAGCCTTTACAAAGCAGAGATCCTACATTACTTTGGGGAGGACAAATAAAAGGCAATCACAAAGCCTGAACAGCTAAGTAAACAGACATCAAAATGACTAACTTTGCACTCAGGATGATTACCAAAAAAAAATCAAGGAGCTTATATTTTATTTTCTTTAAAAGTAAAGGTGTACAGGAAATTTAGCAGTCACATTTTCTTCCTTGGGTGAGAACACCCACACTGCTCGCTCGCTCATTCACTCCCATTTTTCTCTGTGTAGCATCTGACCAGAAGGAGCCCAGACCAAAGCCTCCAGACACTCCTGCATCGCAGACAGCAACAACTCTGATTTTTACAGTTTTATCTGGCTTGCTCACAAGACCCAGTCTCACACAATTCACGGGCCTGATCCTTCTCGTAGTAAGAGCAATGGCAAAACTCCAGCTGATTCCATAGTTCTGGGCAGACCTTGCAGTGGCAAGAGGATGAAGGGTCCAAGCCTTATTCGTTCACTCTTCTTGCTTCCACAAGTAATCCTATTAAAAATAATGGGACTGCTCCTAAGAGTCAAAGATGCGGGATCGAATAAGAGGAGAAACTGACGGAGAAATATTTGGGGTTCCCCCTCCAGCAGAGCAGAAGCGCATTGCCCAAAGCATCCTCTTATTTCTGTATATTAAATCAGAGCACCAATAAAAAAAAAAAAAAAAAAAGCAAAACGCCTGAAAATGTCGTTCGAGGCAGGAAGAAGAAACCCAAGTCCTTCTTCTTTTAAAACAAGGGCAATCAAATGATGAGTAGCTGAAAATGTGGCCACACACACACTCCTTCATATACACATACATACACAGAGGCAGTTCATCAGAAGTGAATCGGAGAGAGAAAGATTAATTTGAACCCTTTATCCCCTGTCCTTTATAAAGGCTGCCACTCAGTAAACGGAGATTGCTCTAATTACTGTGACAATTCTGCACCCCGTTCAAACAACTTTTGTGTTCTGGACAGGTTTCTCCGCGAGTTTGAAATTCTTGGCCTGAGAACCACTCTTGTCTAAAAGAGGTTTCTCGTTGCAAGCGCAGAATGCAACACTAACAAGTTGTCCCTCTTTTCAGCTCCTTTCATTCTCCTCTTTTCCAATTGCCTGATTCAAGGCTTAATGGAAACTTGTCAAGGCTTTTCTTCCCACAAACCCTGTAGAGCCCCAAGGCAATCTGTGCACAGAGCAACCACAGGAATCTCATATTGTCAATTAAAATTGAATAGACACCTGATAACCCAGTATACATTCACAAATATACATCGCATGCATATACACAGATGTGCCCACATAACCAGTCCGATACCCGCATTTGGGCACACCAGCAGCGCGGCGATGCACCAGTTCCCATTTACAACCACCCAGCTACACCCAGGTTCTAGTTTCCACTTTTTATTTTCATATTTATGAAATTTAATTTCATATTTATGAAATTAAAAATAAAGTACTTTCAAGTACTGTAGTTGAGCAACAGATTTCAATGGAAAATAAACTAACTATGTATACCAGGCATTTGGCCTTTAATAACCCTGGGGATTGTAAAGATATTTAGCTGCTCTCTAGATAAAATAAGCTCTGTGGATATTCTTTACACAGCGGTTTTGTGACCGGTACAGTAGTTATGTTTGTGACTAGCACCTGTAAAGTAGCCTTCCCCCCCCTTCCCCTTTTTTAATTGACACAGACATGTTTTAAGCTACATTTTATGGTGCGGTTTAAGAATTAAGAAAAAGTCCATAGGGGAATGTAACAGGAATCGGAAGTAAACCGAGACATTTGGTTAATGATAACAAAAATCTCAAAAACTTGACTTCCAGACAGACAACTATAATCTGTAACTCTTTTCAAAGGGAGAAAACCTTCTTGCCAATGTCCCAGAGAAAACAAAGGTAGAAACACTGATTGCCAACTTATTCTTCTGATGTGTTCATTCAAGGTCATACCTTCCCGTGGATTCTTTAATATTGGCAAATATTTATAATAGCGTAATTTCAATAGCAGTCTGTTCAGCCTGGGCATAGATCAATGCAGCATCTATATGCTGTTTTCCAGACCTTGCCTATGTCAGAGTAGTGGCCCTGGTTTTATAAATCTCCTAAATCTAATTAAACCAATGCAAACCTCTTACCGTGTATGCTCCCAAACCAGTTCGCTGGTTTAACCAAGTTAAAATTATTCAGGCTAGGGTTTAAAGCAGTTCCAAGAGAACCTTTATTAAATATTTGCATCAGTTAAAAACAGAAATCAATGTAGTGGCTTGTCTCTAGCATAGAAAGGCCTATAGCCTCAGACTTTTCCAGATCATTATTTAAGGAGTCACTGACTCCAGTGGGAGTTTGGATGTGCTCAGAGAGGCACGCCCCCACCTTTTCTTGCTCTATTTTTCCCTTTCTTAAAATAGGACGATTTGTTTTTATTGTATCAACATCTAAGAATATTCCCCAGAAAGTCCCTCTGCAGTATTTTCAGTTTGGCATTTTCTAACTATTACTTCCCACACCCTCCTTTTGGATTTTTTTGGTGTCTCAGCTGCATCACCATCACTAGTGAATTAAAAAGCAGAGACTGATTTCATTTTATACAGCACCCTTCACACCACAGATACTCTGGAGAGCCCTACAAAGCTGTGAGATAGATACTGGTCGAGCACAATTATATATTCATACTTGGTAGCCATTAGGCCTGCAATTGTACTTCCCACGGAGCCTAGGGCATTAAAACCTGTTCTGCCGAGAGGGGAAGACAGTTAGGCAGGACTAACTGTATCAGTACAACTAACAAAATGGTTATGGGACCTTTAAGACCGCAGAGAGTCCCTCCTGAATTCAGCCTCACTTCCTGGCTGAATACCTGCAGGAGTTTGGTACCCGAAACATCTGAACCCAGAAAGAAGCTACCCGCCCATCTTCTCCCTCCTCACACTTCCTTCTGCAAGCAGCAAAAGCATTTCAAACAATGCAAATCCATTCTCTGCTCACCAAAGCCTACTTGTCTCCTATAATTTCTATCATTTTACTGTCATCATTTCTTCTTTGCTGAAACCAGCAGCACATGAGTCAGAGAACAATCATTAACTTTTACAACTTCCATACAAATCCACCTACTCATATTAGAAAAGCAGTATTGACATGCAACACAGCCTCGGACCAAATCCTGATCCTGCCAGGATGCTCTGCGCTTCTGTGGGAAAGTCAGATACTCCAGAACCAGGAGCTCATTTAAGAAAGTACCATTGGAAACATAACTATTTTTTTTTCCAAGAGCAAAGGATGCCACAGAAGCAGCAATATATCAATATGACACTTAGTTGGGTTTGGCTTTTTCAATACCTTTATCCACTTTTGAAGAAGTTGGCCATTGGTTCAGGACACACGGGGCCTGATCCAAAGCCCTTCGTTATTAATAGAAGCCTTTTTTCCACTGACTTCAATGGATCTTGGACCAAGCCCAAGGAAGACAAGATTTCACAGCAGTAAGAGTGACACACATTCTCCACATTCAAAAAAAAACAATACGCGGCATTTACGATGTCAATCTGTATAGCGTAGTTTTGTTTGTGTTTTGCTTTTTAAAAATAGGCTCTAGGCTGTCAGATTAATGCACCCAAAAAGTCTCTCTGAAGTTGGAAGGAGTTACGGGCAGATACAAAATGCCATGGAGAGATATATAATCTTCCCAGTATTTCCCCCAACTAGAATATAAAGGCATCCTCTACCGCAACATTTCTTATAAGTTGCTGCAGCCACACTTTAAAGTGTCCCATCATTATAAACTCCTCTAGTAACAGCTACAAGATTACCCATGATGAATTAATTTGTATTAATATGGCTATCATGCACATTTCCATATGAAACCCATTGTTCTGGAGCATTAATAAAAACCTCACCAAGTGAAGTAACATGGTACCCCTATATTTAGGTTAAAGAAATTTAAAATAAATACATTAAAACAAAATTGCTAATATCTTTAGTACATCATAATTGGCACAGCAAGCAGAAACCCAGTTATCTTCTCAGTACGTATTTATAGCATCACCCTTCCCCATTCATTCTGCATTTTCTTAGAGAATCTGCTGTACCCTACATCTGCAATTCATTGACTTTACAATTTACCACATGTTGAGATGGAGAGGTCTCAGCTCCATTTGAATCACTGCACAAATATGCAAGTGATTTATCGTTTTAAAACTGAAGACTGCAGAAGAACGACTCCACTTTTCCTGAACATTACTCCTTCTGGCAGACCATGAACAATTACAGCGCGTACTAATTAAGCTCTGTAAATGTGCTGTGCCCTGCTAATGCCTACCAGGCCTCAAATTTAGTTGCATGAAGCCAAACTTCAGCCAGCGACTTAACTCATTCAGCACTGCCCGGTTGCCTGAGCGTGACCCCACGAAGAATAAGGGTCGAGGGTTTAGCCGACCTAAAACAAAGGCGCGAGACTGAACAGATTTTGCCGGAAAGAATTGGAGGGGGGAGATGCCGGCAGGAGGGGGTGGGAAGCGTCCTGGGAACTGGAGGAACATCCTTGTTGATAACCTGTTAAAAAGGTACAATACCACACCAGCTTTGCAGCACGGTGCTGGGGGATTCGGATCTGTCCCCAGGGGCTAATAAGTCACAGCGCTCCATTGATTAGGGAAATGCATAAAACCTTCAACAAAACTGTACAGCTATTTGTGGAAGGGCCAAATTGACAGCCCCCTCATTTTTTTTTTAAGTCAGGTTTTACATGGCTCGTAGAAGAAAAACATATGGGCGAAGGAGAGCAGCTTTCCACCACACACATTACCCTGCCTTTTTCTTAAATTAGTCTCCAAGCACAACAGTAACCTACAGGGAACCCGAAATCAACTGCCGGAGAAATTAAAGCAAAAAGTAATACCTAGGCATATTTGAGTAATCGCATTATCTTGTTAAAACACACGCACACCCCCAGCATAGACAAGGCAGCAGCACTTCCCATCTGACTGTCCGCTCTAGGAAAGCGTGTTTAATGGGGAGCGAGCTGAGAATAACGAGCTTTGCTGAGTGAGCAGTGTTTCTCCTCGGGCCCCAGACTTTCCTGACACTTAAGAGTCAATCCCCAGATCCCAAGCTTCCCCTCCAACCATCCGTTCAAACAGTGGCGTTCCCCCCCGCCCCAAGTTTCTACGATTTCTCCTGCGCTCCAACATCCCTCCTTTGTCCTCCCATTACTCTCCAGCGGCCTCCGCTCTCCCCATGCCTCCCCCAGTTACCCCCTCCCCAAACACCAGCCTCAGCACTGCAGTTACCCCCGCTCCCCTCGCCCCTCCACACTGACCTACGTGTCCATCCCAGATTGTCCCTTCCAGCAGGACACAGGGCATCCTCCCTAAAAACTGCCTCCAACCTCAACGCCTTAATTCATTCAGCACATGCCTTCCCTTAACGCGGGCTTCTGCTGCTTTTTAAAAGGCTCTGTTTTACACGCACAAAACAGCCTCATATATGTATTTCCAATCATCCACCTTTTGCATAAAACCTGACGCAATTTTTTTTTTCCTCCTCTGGCTCTGTGGTACGTGAGAAAATTAAAGGACGTTTCCAGGTGTCATCCGTCTTTAAATGTCTGCTTGTGTCAGTACCTAGGAAATACTGCACAATGCTGCGGAGACCTCTGTAAGGGACACGAGCTGTGCTAAACTTCTTCCCTCCTTCAGCGTGGCTGCGTCACCCAGAGCCCAGCCTTTACAGCACTGCAAGCGTTAATTATAAACTTCGGAGCCTACGTAAAAAAAGCACAAACATAAACCAGCAGTTGGGAGGAGGAGCAGAAATATTCTTTGCTTTTGGGTGGGGAGAGAGAGGATTTCCAGATCTCCCCCCTCCACCCCCAGCACCACACTCCATCTCTCATTGCTTATAATTAGTGAAAGAAATTTGACCCACTGCCAGTGTCTGTGGACCTTGGATATTATAAGGCCAGCGTGGCGTCAAATATCTTAACATTCATAAGTGTTATAGGCTGTAAATAAACCCCGTGGATTTATGACCCTGCAGTGCTTGCCAGCAAACGACTGTGGCACATTTCTTTCAGCAGACCTGTCGAGGTGCAAGTTTGCCTTTGGTTGTAAAATTAACCATTTCCTTCACAAATGTGCCCAATTAGAAGTCAAAGTCTTAAGGCTTACTTACATATTTGCCAGGACGCGGTACTGAGGAGACGCCCGGGGAACAGAGCTTTAAACTTCCCCCCAAACCTCACAGACCCCCCCCAAAGCAAAACTTCTCACAACCGCCCCAGTGTGGGAGCAGAGTGTCTGATTTCACCAAAAAACCCTGAAAAAAAACCCAAACCGACAACCCAACCGCTTTTAAATTTATATGTGCCTATCGCCAGCCCTCATTTTTGGCTGCTCTGGAGCTGGGGGGAGCAGGCGTCTCCCCCCGGGCTGTGCCTGGAGAAGGATCTCCTCCCTTCCCCCAGGATAATGTCATCTGCTTCCTGTGTAGGAGAGCATTTGCTAAATCCAGGTTGTCTCATGCTTAACTGCCAATAATCCAACTTCCACATAACTCCCAGACAGCTGGGAAAAGGTCCTCAGAGTTTTTAGTCATGGTACAGAAACACACGTCCACACAAAAAATCTGCAGCTGTCCTTTTTCTCTACACCACATTTTTTATCTGATTTTGGGGCCCAGTCATGAAAGTCTGACAAATTTAAAACATTTTTACCTACATTCTGGTTTACAAGCTCCAATGAAAGCTGCAACATACTCCTTCCCCCCCTCCATCTTCAGCTGACAAATCAGCACATATTTGCTTGAACAAAAAACGAAGAGGAAGAAGGAAAAAAAAACCCACTCCACTCAACATCATCAGTCCATGTATGAATGCATTCAAAAAACCTGGAAAGGCATCTACTGTATTTTTTTTTTTCAGTACAGATCAGCCACTGGTGCACCTATTAAAATTGTTCGATTTCCAAAGCAAATATTATTTTTAATGAAGTGCAGTCCTGCAATTATCCTGTACACTCAAGTAACAGTACTGCATTATATTGTTTTGCAAGGTCCCAGAAACATGAAACTTTTCTCTAACTAATTTTCATAGCCCCCTAAAGAGAAGCTGATTGACTAAGCAATGCAGCATTTGCTCCAGAATGAAATCTTATCAGGAAAAAAAAAAGGAAAAAAAAAAAAAGAGGAGAATTAAAAATAAATCAGCTTCTTTACCGAAAATAAGTTAACAAACAAGGTCTGTTTGCCATTGTATACCAGCTATGCTAATGCTACAGCAGAGTGATTCAGCAATCTACCTAATTAAGCATGAGGAAAGTTTCTTTATGGAGGTTCCATTTGATTTACGCCACAGGATCATCAGTTCTTATTTAATAGCTTGTTTTTACACAAGTCCAGAAACTTTATTAAACGCACGTCCATTCAATTTTTTTTTTTTAAAAAGAAAGCGAATAATTCCCTCTCCATTGAATAGCTATGTATCATAAAGTACCAAAGTGCTGACATATTAAGTTGTATCTACATTATTAAACTAGTTGGTGGACGTTAATACTATAATCCATACTGCAGACATTAAACCTCAACCATAAAGATTAGTAAAGAATTAATATTGTCACATCGAGACTGAAACCTTAACACACCAGCCATAAATATTTCTGAAGGAGATGAAAAACAATTAGCATAAATACCAAAGAAGGGCAAGAACACCTGTTCTTTTTCAGTGCGATAAGCATTTTATTGTTCTCTATTTAAAATGTAATGACCTGTGTAATTACAGTAATATTACATTGTATTGCAAGGGCTTGGAATGTCACACTTTGAAAAGTGTTGTCAAAACAATCGGAGGGAGGAAAAAAAAAAAAGGACCACCATTAACCCTTCACACCCCAGGGTCTACAGCTTTTGTATTAGGAAGGATGATATTGTTGGATTCAGTAGATAAAGGAAAACATCAATTTTTCAAGTCAATTAAAGAAAAAACTTTCTTCCCGAACATAAAATCTGGGCGAGGGGGCTGCTCTCCACCACAGCAATTCCCAGCTCCCAAACTTCAGGACCAAACGCAAGCTTACTGCCACAATCTCAGTCCGCAACAATTTAGGGGAAAGGAAGCTGCAACAGCACCAGTAAAAATAAGAGTATCTGCCAACCGGGGTTTCTCAAATCACAACGCATCTATTCGCTCACCAAAAGCGTTAACCAAGCTCTAAATTTAGGGTACAAATTAAATACACCACTTCTTCATTTTCCAGCTCTGAAAGGAAAACCTTCTCCTTAATTATCCCTCCCAGCCCCTCTGTAAGCGTAGGTATGGAACTGGCACTCTCAGATGCATTACCTCATTACTATTTGACTAGACCTCTACTTAATACACATCTATTCCTAAAAGCAATCCACAGTATTCTATCAAAAGCAAGATTACCATGCAAAAAATCTTTGGCTTTTAAAAATAAAATTATTCCTATCAAGCTTTATAAAGAGTTTGCAGTATTTAAAGCATTATTCTTCAGATAATATATTATTCATCATAAGCAGATTTTATGATACTTCATAATTCTTCACATTCCTGAAGCAGTAAAGCAGAAATTGCTGCCCATGAGTTTGCTCTTGAACAGACAACTACAGGTACATTTACAAAACACCATAATCCCGCTACACCCCCAAATAAAACAAAAAGAAAAAAAATCCAGGAAAAAAACAACAACAAAAAAACCACACCCACAGACCTTTAAGATTCTACAGCAGCAAAAGGAAAGGAAAAACAATTTTGCTACATATCTGCATCACCTCTTTACCTTGCGTGCTCTAAAACTCAACAAATATGGCTTCAGGAAAAACTACATAAATAAAAATAAAATTCATAATTATGCAGAATCACCTATACCTTTTCAACCTGTATTTAAAAAAAAAAAACAAACAAACAGGAGAGAGAGAAAGATCTAGTTCATCTGGAATGGAAAGCTGGTACAGCAGAGCACTAGAATCCACCTAAAACCAGTGTGTGACAGACAACAGCTATCCCGCTGAATCTTTATAATATTCTGCTCTCAGGCCTACATAAACAACTTTAATTTTTCCTGGCTACAATTAAGTGGCAGGCAAACAAACAAGCATAAGGAATGTGAAAGAATAAGGTTAAGATGATAGGAGAAGGATGCTGGAGCCTGGATGTGGAAATAAGAAAATTGCCTATTGAGTGTGGAAATATCCTTTCAGAACCCATCTGATAACACAAGCAGGCC
Source organism: Ciconia boyciana (assembly GCF_034638445.1). Classification (NCBI taxonomy): domain Eukaryota; kingdom Metazoa; phylum Chordata; class Aves; order Ciconiiformes; family Ciconiidae; genus Ciconia; species Ciconia boyciana. The sequence goes on along the minus strand of NC_132941.1, from coordinate 56,753,302 downwards.
ACCTGCTATACCAACAATAAAACAACCTGTAATCTTTTGTACAGTACCTTTAATTCACACAAACCCAACATTCCTATGGAGGCCTTTTTTAACTGTGGGGGAACAAGGGGAGGAAGAATACTTCCAGGAAAGCTAACTGCTGAAGGATCCTATCTTCACATGCTAGGGGAAAAAGGATCTGTAATAAAGGTAGTGAGGAAAAAATAAAGAACTGTAGCTGTTGTCAGAAACACACTTAAAGAAAAAAGCAGCGGAGGTGTGCTTCCTATTAGCCTACGCTTGGAACAGTGGAATGCATTTAAGGTAAAAAGGGGGGGGGGGGAGGAATACAAAGCTTCACAATTTATAACAAAGTGATTTGTAACAAAGATTGTTTTGCCATCTGGATCCTGGTGTTTACACAATTTGGAATTTATCACCGTCATCCATATACATGTGGGTGACCGTATTCAAAAGGAAAAAAAATAATGCATTCAGCCCCTGAACTCCCCTCCCAATCATTACAACTGCAAACTGCAGTTACCCCTATGCTACTGTCCCAGAAATCACCTCCTTGCAAGGAGAGCCTTACAAGCTACCAAAATAAAACCCCGCCACAGCCCTAAATATATGCAAAGTCAGAAAACCTTCCTTACTACCTCCCTGTCACTCTGCATTTACTAATCTGCGTCTACTGACGTTTTACTAAGTGAAAACAAGACTGACCCGATGTTCAGTATTTTAATGCTTTAAAACACTTGTAGATCTGATACACTGAAGTTGTCCAAGCCCTTAGTCCTTAGTCCGGCTTCAACATCTACCAAACAGTAGATCTATTATTGTAAATTGCTATCTCGTGTTACCACAAGGAAAAAAAAAAGTGTATAAACACACATGGTGACGGTGGGGACGCTTCAGATTTAGAAACACCCAGAAGAAACAAAACAGCAATGCTAAACCCATCAGTAGAAATATGTAGTATTTTGTAGTCCCAGTAGATTTAGTCGTTTTAGCTAAAAATCTTTAAAAACTCTTTAAAAGCAAAGAAAAGGTGACACACGAGAAATCCGGTGTCAGAGCACAGCACACCGTGGGTGACGCCACGAGCGGAAAAACAGCTGGGACTACAAACCCACCAGCAGACCCCAAAGTTTCCCGGGAGCTGGGCTAAAACTTGCTCTACCTCCGGGCTCAGGCGTGCAGACAAGCACACCCCCGCCGCTGAACCCGGGGTCAGAAAAAGAAGAAACAAAAAACCAGCAAAAAACCAACAACAAAAAACCGGACGCTTTCAGCAAACTGTTTTTCTGCCAGCGCACTTCCAGGAGGAATTTTGCTCGACTTGTTCGATTATTTTTTGTCGCTGTTGTCACTAGGGCTAAGCGAGGCGATCTGTTTCCGGACTCAGCCCTCCGCCTTGCCCCAACCCGCGGGTTCTCCCCCCCAGCACCGCGAGGCACGCACGACGAGAGCCGCTGCGGGGCTGCCAGCCGCGGCACGGCCCAGGTGAGGAGGGCCCCGCCGCCGCCGGGCAGGGGTGCCGCCCGCAGCCCCGCAGCCCCGCGGGCCCGGCCGCGGAGCCGGCAGGCCGAGCGCGGAGCCGGACGCGGACTCGCCGCGGGGCCGCCCGCGCTGAGGCCGGACGCAACTCGCGACGCCCACGGCCGGGAGGGGACGTTGCCCCGCGCGGGGCACAATGCAATCGCCGCTCCCGCAGGCCGGGGGCGGGCGAGGGCAGGAGAGGGTTAAGGGGGAGGAAAGGGGAGGGGGAGCCGGCCCAGCCGCCACGGAGGAGGGCAGGAGGCGAGGGATCACCATGGAAAACGAGGAGTTTGGAGGGAGCGGGTCCCAGACTCGGCCGGCAGAGAAGACCCCCCCCTCCCCAACGCAGGGGAGAGGGGGGGAAAAGGGGGAGGAGAAGGGGGGGAGGGGAGGGGAAAAAAGGCAACTCCTTGATTTTTTTTTTTTTATTCCCAGTTTTGTTTTGAGGCTGGATGAGGTGGTGTTTGGATTTTGTTTAGTTGTTGGGTTTTTTTCTCCCCACCCACCCCCCCCCCGCAGGGGAGGTTACGAGTGCTCCAGAAAACTGCCCACAAAACTGAAAGTAAAAAAAAAAAAAAAAGTAAAAAGAAAAAAAAAAAGGAGAAAGAAATATGGCGAAGTGTAAACAAACCCCCTCCCGCCGCGGCCCGCGGAGTTTGGAAAGTTTGCGGCGCGGCGCGGCGCGGGGGAGGGGGCGGCGGGCCGGGCCGGGCCGGGCGAGCGGGGGCTACGGGGAGCGCGGCGGCGGCGGGAGCTGGGGGGCAGGGGAGGAGAGGAAAGGAGGGGGGAAAAAAAGGCACTTACCGTTCTCGCCGTCGGAGAGAGCGATCCATTGGGCAGATACGGGCTGCTGAGGTCGGGGATCATTATAAAGGGATAACCCGGGTATGGTGGGCCCTTAAACAACCCTCCATCTTGCCTCTTCGCAGCTAACATGGCGGGGGAGACACGAGCGGGAGCGGGGAAGGAAGGGGGCAACAGGGGGAGAGAAAGGGGGGGGGAAGGAAAACTTTTTTAGAAAGTGTCCCAAAAAGAGGAGCCGGGCGCCCGGCGGAGGGGCGGCGGGCGGTGCGGGGCGGGCGGGCGGCGGTGCCGGCCGGGCCCGCCGTACTCACCTTCCTCTAAACTTTCCCGGGATTTATCTCTGAAAGTTTCGGACCGAGGCGGGGGCCGCCGCTCCGCCTGGGAGCGAGCCGGGGGTCGGCGTGGGGCAGTTGGGGATGGGGGTGGTTGGGGTTTGGTTTTTTTTTTTTGGGGGGGGGGGGAGAGAAGGGAAGAGGGGAGGAATAAGAGGCGAAGAAGAAGGGAAAGGTGCGGGGAGAAGGTGGAAGGAGAAACAAACAGAACAAAACAGAAGGCATCGTTACAAGTTGGTGCCGCGGAGGAAAGTTGGGCGCCGGCGGGAGCGGGACCCGGCGCGGCGCCCCCGGCCCCGGCCCCGGCCGCGGCCCCGGCGAGGCAGCGCGGCCCCCGCCCGCCCGCCGCCCCGAAACGGCCCCGCGGGGGGCTTCCCCCGTACCTCCGAGTCTGAGGAGCTGTTTTGATTCGTTTCTGATTCATTGACGAGAGACGACTTGACATCAGCTAAATCCCTCTCCGCCGAGGAGTTCTCGGAGATCTTCTCCTCCTGCTCCCCTTCGTCTTTGAAAGAGATCAGTTCATCGTTGGCGCCCAGGTCGTCCCCTCCACCGCCGTTCAGCTGCGGCATTTTCCTCCTGGCTCACCCCACCAGCAGCAATTTTGCAAAAAGGGGAAGGGGGGAAAAAAAAAAGAAAAAAAAAAGAGGGGAATGGGGGGGAAAAAAGGAAAAAAGAAGAGGGGAGGGGGGGGAAAGTTTGCACCAAAAAAAGAAGAGTCCAAGGTGAAAGTTTCTTTTTTTTCCCCTTCTCTTTCCTCCTGGGGAGGGGAAAAGAGGGAGGAGGAGGGGAGGGAAATGTCTCTTCTTTGCTCCTTTGCACCAGTGACTTTAGGCTTCTTCCTTTCCTTCTTCGGGATTTTCTCTTTCTTTCTTCCAGGGAGCTGGTCGGCGTGCACTGCGCGCACACGCACTCACACCCGCCCACGCACTCACGAAAAAATTAATAATAATAAAAAATATATAGACGGGGGAGGGGGGTGTGGGGGGGGAAAAATGCAACAAACAAACCCAAGAAGTCAGCTGTAACGGGGGGGCAGCCGCCGCGGATATTGGGAGCCTGTGCCGCTCGGGTTTGAGTGAGTTGAAGTTGGACTGAGAGCTTTTCAGTTCAAAGGCGGCGCTGATTGACAGATAGAAAAAGGGGGATCGAAATCCGGAGGAACGGAGAAGTCTGGGATCCGGGATTATTGACAGGGAGCGAGAAACACACCAGGCACTTAATGAGATGCAGGAGGGGCGGGGCTCCCCGGTGACGTCTGCATAAATAAACAGGTCTGGGGCGCGGGAGGGGAGGAGGAGGAGGAGGAGGAGGGTGGGGAAGTAGGAAACTAACAATGATCCTTTTTGGCATGGAAGCGGGAGGAGGGCAGCGGGCTGCGGGGGCGCGGGGGCCGCCGCCGGGGGGCTGGGACACAAAACCGGGGGGGGGGGGGGCAGAAAAAAATTAAAATTAAAAAAAAAATTGCACTGGAGCCCAGCGCTGCAGGACGGGGGGAGTGAGGGGGAAAGCACCCACCGAGTGCCCCTGCCTCCGCTCCTTGGAAAGCACTAACTTTTACATACTGAGCCTTAATAAACATATCATCTCCATGCAGTCCGGATTCTCCTGAAGGATGTGTGCCCTTATTATTTGTGTGCATGTGACTACAGGGTGGTGGGGGTTTTTAAACCGTTAACATTTTTCTTGCCACTCGTTGGAGGTAAGAAACTCCAATCATAATAAACACTATAATATAGTAAAAGCCTTTTTTTAAGCAGCACTTGCTCCTTGCATTTATGATGGTTATAACACGCAGGATGAAAATGTGCGAGATCACTCGCTGAAGATCAGATATTTCCAAATTATCTTATAGTAAGGCATAATATTTTTTGGTCCTTGATGTAAAAAAAAAAAAAAAAAAAGAGGCGGAAAAGGAATGTGACTGCTAAGAAGTTAATTAGCATGGCAGGACGGAGAATCAAGGACTCCCAGACTTCAGACGTGAAAAGTTGTGGTGGTGGCGTAAACATCGCGCTGGAGGAAATCAAAGCGAAAGTGGGCTGGACCCGCAGCGGGGGGAGCCGCGGGCCGGCCCCGGCCCCCCCGGGCAAGGGGTCCCCGCAGGCTGCGGGGAGCGGAGCCGCCGGCCCGGGCGGGGGCTGCTTCGCCCCAGCGTTTTGAGACGGCGTTTCTGTGGAGTCACTGGGCAGAGCTCTGCCTGCACGGCAACAAAATGGGGAGCAGAATAATGCAGATGCAAGAAATGGCATCTGTTACCCGAATATAATGTGGTGAGGGGAAGGGGAAAACAAATTGATCTTCCAGCAGTGACAAATTGTAACAATGGACGAGTCAATTGGAAACTTTAACATGGGCGAGGAACAAAAGGAGGGGAGCGGGGCGGGGGGGGGAGACAGTAATTTCAATGGGAATTAGTAAATTGCCTAATGGAAATGGTGTTAGAAAGCAAGGGACAGGCTGTGCTAAATAATCCAAACATTCCTCCAGAAATCTAACCTGCTGCTCATACTAAGGGCCATTCAGCACACAGGGTTTCCAAAACAAAGCCAATTTGTCATGCAATATTTAGAGAGTTTGGGGGTTTCAGCTAAACTGTCTTCTATAAAAAGAATAATAAAAATAATAATACAGAGATCGACAAGGCTAACACGAATTCTCAGGCATTAAAAAGTTCACATAGAAATTTGCATACTAAAGGGAAAGATGCAGACAAAATAGAAATAAAAAAATCACTGCAACTTACAACTTTAATATTAATCAGTAAAGCAGAAGTAGAGTGAAAGGAAGCATGAAAAGAAGTAAAACAAATGTGTACATTTAATCAGACAGGATTGCATAGGACACAAAGAACAGGGCTAATTAGTCTCAGCAGGTAGGGACTAACCTTCAGACTTCATAAATAAATAAGTCTGTGAACAATGTCTAAGTGGGAATATGGAGACAGAAAAGGGATTATTTCAAGACACCAAGTAAAAACATGAAGAATGAAATACTTCACTGTTAACTCAATGTACAAATGCATGGAACAGTTTCTTTTTCCACTGGTCTTTTGACTAACTTGCTTTTTACTTTCAGAGATTTTACTAAATAACTGTCTGTGGGCATGCACACTCCCCATTTGCCCCTGATTATGTACTTACTGTCTTTGCTGACTAGTGCCTTGCAGAGTGACACCTTAACAAATATTCTCCATTTTTGTTTGCCTTTTGATTTTTAAAATGCCTTTATATCCCAGAACAATATGAGATTAGAAATACAAATGTGACAGGCTCCTATTTACTTTGCAGGGCCATGTGTTATAATTTGATCCAAATGAACAAAAACAGTTGCACAGTTTTGTTTTGTTTTCCAAAGATCTTTTTACAATCTGCTGTGTTGTTTGTTTTTTTTTTTAAACAAGTACACTTTTGCTTCAGTCCTCATGTAGTTGCTAACTCCTTATTAAGTATCATCAAAAGTTGTTGTACAACACAGGCCCAGTCCTTGCCCAAAGCTGATTGCAGAAGAAGGGCCTGATTCTGCAGAGCCTCACACGTGTGAGTAACATTTCTGACAGACTATTTGTGAGGGTGATGATACACCTGGACTACTCACGCAAGTAATGTTACTCTCGTGAGTAAATGTCGATAGAAGGGAGCTTGGCGTTGTTTGCCCCAATGCCACGTGGTGGTTCTAGGTTGGCTCTGGTGGCTTCTGGCTGGAAGGCCGAGGGGCTGTGCCCCAGCTGTGGAAGGCATTGCCCATGCATGTTTGCACAGCTGGAATCAGAGGAGCTCCAGGAAGGGCTGTGAAACTGCTTTCTAGCTTTCATGGCAACATCAAGTTCTTCCTATTGCAAACTTCTAGGGTTTTGTTTTCAAACTACAGCTTATAACTAGTAGTCCAGGTATTGTTGATGATTACTAAACCGACATGGTTTAATTAAGATAGTACAAGTCACTTAGGATAGCTTATGCGTCTTATGTGTATCATTTTCCTTTATGTAACAATTCTTGTTTCACGCAGGCAAGTGAGAGCTCTCCAGGGGTCAATAGCACCTGTTGAGTAGTGGGTTCTCAGGTGGTACCTTAGATTAAAAAAAAGTATAGTGTTTAACAATGAAAGAAATACAATATTAGAAAAAAAGTCAAGCTAATCCACTGCATGAAACATGATGTATTGTTTGGATACCCGATTTTAAGTAACAGCTGGTGAGACAAAGCCAGGCGCTCCAAGTCCGGTCTTCAAGAGATGTTGGCTTTCTTGTCAAAGCTGACCTCTAGCACAGATGAAGAAGTGAAACTGCCTCTGTCCAAGCTTTTGTAACTCTTACAGCTTGGTACAATGTACCAAGTGCTGAGCAATGGGTTTTGGTTACCAACAGTAGTGTTGCCATTTTACACTTCGGCACAACATTTTGGTCCCAAGAATCCTGCAGAGTCTCATGAACAGCAATGGTGAAAAAGCATGTGAGGTTCGCCTGCCAGTTCACATTGCAGTGAACTGGAGAGGGAAGAGGTTGACCAGGGCCAGCCAAGGAAATTTATTGTTTTATGAAAAATTCTTTGAAATCTTTAATATCTCACCAGAGGCCCAAGTCTGTATTGGAGAAATATGGTCTGCTAACTGCCAGCTGGATCTCCTGGCTAATGTTTACATATCTGGGGTGAGTAATCCATTTTCATGGTCTTCTCCAAAAGGTCCCAATGTAGGTTGCAATGTGTAAAATCCAAGTTATTTATTTTGGAAAGATAAAAGGACCTTGGTTGACCAGGCTGGGATTTGAGTCTACAGCTCAAAGGAGTCCGTATGTTTACAAACAATCTTGGATCATTAAATCTGCTCTGAATGTCAAAAAAGATTTCAATATTGAAAAAGTTCCAATAACACGAAGAAAACACATCTGCCCAGCGCCTTACCGGTACTGGCCTTTCCAAAGTTAGCAAAGAGGGGAATTTTTTCTAGGGCAGACAAGATGACAGTGTGAAAACACAGAAACCACGGCTCCTTTCTGCAGTCATTTGCATTGACCAAAACAAGCACACGTGAAAATTCAAGAAAGCTATCAGATGGGAAAACATCAACAAACAACCAGATCGTGGTGCTACTGCTAGATTTCTTTGTGGCTTTGGATTTCGCATGTACTGACCAGGTCACGGTGTGTTGTTTGAGCAATAGGTGTGGGCTTTCTGTCTGCACTTGGCGGAGAAACATCGAAAAATTAGGTACCAAAAAACCTTGTGCATTGTTTTCAACCTCGTAACACAGCCTGATGTCTTTCAATCTACGCTCTGCTTCCCAAGTCATGGCTGTGGCTCAGTAGGAACATGCTTCCCTTTTAGCACCTAAACCACAGCTGTACCTCTTGCTTTTGTAAGGGATAATTCTGTCTAATAATAAAATAGTTAATGGGTAGAAATATACATTCATGAAGGGATTATTCACACTTTATCATGAGGTGATATCAAGCACTATAGGAGTGAATGACAAGAAATAGGCTTCTGAAATACAGAGTCCTCCATAAATATACCATTTTTATTGACAACATGTCTTTTAACCCTAATAGTAATGGAAGAAATCCAATAAATGAAACATTTACTGCATAACTTGCCTTATTTTCGGGTGGTGTCTGATTCCTTTCTAGCTGTCTCTAGAAGATGTTTTTAGCCTAATTTGCTCCCTAGAAATTTCACTCACTAGAGTTATACATCTATGACGTTTTATTGCCTGAAGCCAAGTCTGAATAAGAACTTTCTTAAGATATACTTATCCTAATGCCACTCTACAAGAACTGGGCTGCTTTAGTTTGATTTATTTGTGCAACAGAGATATATGTGCACCTATATAGCTGGCCATTGCCTCAGACTGGATCTAATATTCCAAACAGAAACAAATAAATAAAACCAGCAAGTTTAGCCATGTTTAGTCATAAATAGACACTCTTAAACTAATCACGCTTAGATTTGTATTTATATGTCTCTGTTTTTCAAACCAACCAAAACAGTAGTCCATTACATTCACAAAATACTCTCATTTCACAGGAAAGGACTTGAGTGTAGGGGTCTCTATGTGTATGCTTACAGGCAACCATCAAACACTAGCCAGATGCAGTATGCTTCTGCTATCTAAGAAATACAAGATGGCATTTAAGGAGCAGGAGCACGGAGGTCAGTGGCTGAGATTGCAGACCACAGCCTGGCTGGTTCCCTGTGCTCTTCTACCTGTTGCCTTTGGCACCTACTTGGGCAGTGCATGCTTTGGAGCAAAGGCCCTCTTTTTGCTCAGTGGCTTTGCTTGGATACTGGCCCCTAAACAGAGTTTGTGGACGGTATGGTGATACAGATAATAAAACGATAATAATTTGGCTTGCACTAATGCAGCGTCAGTGAGGGTGGTCTTGTAGGTGAGCTGTCACTGAGAGCAGATGGCGGTAAGCAACGAACCTAGCAAGCTTTAAGCCACGAGCATGCCCTCAGCTAGAAGTGACTGCCCTTTCAACTGACACACAGTAATTAGCTGTGTATGCATTTGTAGTCTGTTGCAATATGAGGTAAAAGGGATTAGTTTTGCAATGGTCTAGGAACATGAACATGTGCCAGCTGCATTCCAGCTGTAGCGGTTCTGGCTGATGGATGGCAGTAGTCAGCACATGGGTAGTAACTTCTTAAAACAATCAAGTTTAACAACATAGGATTATCTGATCATACCATACAATCACAGAAACAGTCCTGTTGGAAGGGACGTGAAGACATCTCTAGTCCAGCCTCCTGCTCAAAGCAGGTTTAGCTCTGAATTCAGACCTGTTTGTTTAGGGGTTTGTCCAGTCAGGTTTCAGAAACCTCCAAGGACAGAGATGAGACAACTAGGAGTTAGGACTTTGCATTTGTTCTTGTTGAATTTCATGATGTTCCTGTTGACCCATTCCTCCAGCCTCTCTAGGTCCCTCTGGATGGCAGCCCTGCCCTTGAGCATGTCAACTGGTCCTTCCGATTTGGTGTCATCTGCAAATGTGATGAGACCTCCCCCAGGTCATTGATGCAAATGTCAAAGAGGACAGGTCCCAGGACAGGCCCCTTTAGTACTCCACCTGCCACTGACAACCAGGGGTTCAACCCATTAACTACTGTCCCTTGAGCTTGGTCATCCAAACAGCCTTTTATGCATCTAGTTGTCTACCCATTCAGACTGTAATGTCCTAAAGGATGCTTGGATGCTAAAGTCTGCTCTCCTGAAGCCTCAGGTTTGTGCTCCACTGCTTGTCTTCTTCACTCCCATCAGGACTGCGAGCTCCTTCTAGCCACTACAGCCAAGGGTGCTGTTGATTATCACATCCCTGTCCAATTCTTCCTTGTTTGTGAGTAGCGGGTCCAGGAGACCGTCACCCACCCTTTGGCCATACACCATCTGTGTTAAGAAGTTTTCCTCAACACACTCCAGAGACCTTCTGAACCTGTTGCATCCCACTGTCTTGTTCTTCCAGCTTAAGTCAGGGAGGTTAAATTCTCCCAATAGCACCATGGACTGTGATCTGGAGACTCCTAATTGCTTAAAGACTTGATTGACTTTGTCACCCTAATCAGGTGATCTGTAACAAGCCCATCACAGTGTTACCCTTACTGGCTTATCCTCTGATCTTGACCCACAAGCTCCCAAACAGCCTGTCTCCTGTTCCCATACATATGTGCTGCTCCTTCATATAGAAGCTACACCCCCTGCATTTCTTCCCTGCCTGTCTTTCCTAAAGAGCCTATATCTGTCCATCACAGACCTCCAATCATAGGAGTGATCCCGCCACGCCCCAGCTGAGCTATCCTCAGATCACGAGCAAGTCCGTGCATTCCCTTGTGCCCCAGTTTTTCTCCAAATCAATCCAGTTAGATTTCATGCTCTTCAGTGCACCACTGTTTCTTGCCCCATGTTTTTCTGTCCTGAATACCTCAGGTCTTCAGAGCAGCCTATGGCCACCATCATAACACAGTCAATAAGGGTGACAATGGAGGCTGACCAAGAGAACGTCATTCTGGGCTAAGACAGGAAGTTTTAATTTCGGCTAGGAAGTGAATGAGTACTGTGCTTCCTGCAAGGCCAGAGTTAGACACCCAGCTCAGACCCCAGCCAGGTCTGCAGGCTGGCAGCCGCACTTCCACAAGAAGTGCACTCCTCCCAGGAGCAACCGAAGGCTCGAACACAGATTTTCACCTTACAGAAAACTACAGGAACATGTGGTTTCTTTTCTCCATGGAAGCAGTTGTTACCAGTATTTTGCACAGAGCCACCACTATGCCACTGCATGTGCAAACAAGCTCCTGACACTGGAAGTTTACAATCATATTAATTAATAGTTGACCTATTAAAGCATAAACAAAGTAAAAAGGTTCTCAGGAAAATCCTTCTTAACTTTTCCTTGAAAGTATTTTAATAGTTTGACCAGGCCATTTATAATAGAGACATTTACTGTATTTTACTATTTCCCAATGAATAATTTTATTTTTAATAATTCTGCTTTAAAGGTGTTTTGGTCTTTCCTTTTCTTCTTCCAGCTCCTGAAGCACGTCTTCCTTTTTTTCCTTCTCATTTGGCAAAGGCCTCCCAACTACATCAAGCAGTTTCAAGTCAGCCAAGGAGGTAGACAGAGTCCTGCTGAAGGAGCAGAGCAGTCTCTCTCTCTGTGTAAAATATGCTGCCATTTATCAACAGACAGAGGTTTTTCTTGCAACAAGGAATCTGAGCTAGTGCATACCAAAAGAGTGGCACTGGAGACTTTGTGGTTGGCTGTTGTTTCAGGCACATGCTGTCTTTACATAGCCTGAGGGCATAAATAAGCAGACAGGAGGGAATGGACAGACCTTCCTACAGTACAATTAGGTGACAATGAGCTATCCAAAACAATCAGGATAGTAGCAACATCAAGTGCTCTCCCTACGTCTCAGGAGTCCTCCCAAGATTTATTGCATCAGAGGCTCTGTCTGCTGCTGGTGCTTCTAGATAGCGTCTCTGGAGAGGCGCAGTTGGCAGCCACACGGGAACAGGGTCCTTTCTGGGAAACTTATTGCAGCCTGAAGTATTGCAATTAGCTCCAGTAGAGCTGACGTCTGAGCTCCCTGTCCTTACTTAATTCAGGATCCCTAGAAACATGAAACAGAAGAGATGGACCTGCAAGCACTACGGGGAGGCGTGTGTCGGGGGGATAATTTACAGGAGTAATTCCAAACATCCTTCATCTACTAGACTGGGAAAAGAAGAGGCGATAGGTCTCAGGACATTTCTGCTCTGGTTCTTCAAGCCAGTCTTTCTTGACTTACTTTCTCCTTCAGAAAGCATGCCTCCGCCAAAGGGAAGCCAGGGAGCTGCTCTCCTCCTCTTCCGCCTTGGCCCTCTGGATCTATTAGCTCCTTTCAGGGACCCTGATCCTACAGAGCTCTGTTTTGCAGGTGTGAGCTTCCTGACCAGAACCTGACCAGAAAGGAGGTTACAATTTCAAACCAAAGGGCAAATATAAAAATAAGATCGTGATCAGCACCTGTCTCACAGAAAATGCACCGTGTTTGGATTTCAAGGCATTTGGTAGATGTAAAACTCCATCGGAGACTTTTCTTTCTAATTAGGGAGGCACAAAGGGCAAGGGTGGGTCCTGCATTCACAAAAAGAAACGTTGTATTTTGTCCGCTATTTTACCTGAGGCACAGGTCTATCACACACACCCGCTCCATTCACCCTTTTTACACAACTCATGGTTGTACAAGAACCACTGTAACTCTTCAGGCAACAGCACCCTTAGGACATCTCCTGCGTCTGTGGGAAGACATAATCTGGCATTCAAGGCACTGTGGTAGAATTGGCATCTCCACTACTTGCCTGAGGCACCATCTTTTCTCTCCACCTAGCCAGCCTTCTTAGTTTAGCCTCCTTCTCAAAGGCAGGGAGCTGAGGCAGTAATTTTGCTAAAGAAGGCTGCAGAAGAAAGCAGTGTTCACATAAATCAGAATAACACTGGTCTCTAGATTCCATTGGTGGCCCAGACTAAAGAACTGTGCACATTGTTATCAATAGACATGTGTCCTCTGGCTTGTTCTCTTTGTCCCTCTGACCTAAAGCAATCTATGTCCAGGCAGGAGTGGAGAGCATGGCTAAAATAGTACATGCAGCCCATTTTGCATACTTTCCTGTGGCATTAGAGCTACATGATTTATGACTGAAACATTGACTGTTGCAGTACAGGACAATTACAGGAAAGTTGGTAAGGCAGCAGTGTACCGTCTTGTAGGAATATGAAATTCCTTCCTTCCTCCTGATTTCAGACCTGAAAAGTGGTGAACTCCCACCGCTCCCTTTGGGAGGATAACCAAAAGCTCGCAGAATCAGACCTTAAGATGTTCCTGTCTGGACAAATAAGTGCTGTCGTCAGTGTCCATCTATAGCCACCTCAGGACATGCAGAGAGCTTCTACTGTGCCTCAGGTACTTGACATGCCCAGAAATCCTGTTGCACCAATTAGGTCATGTGTGCATGAATCTGTTACCAAAATCCATGAGGCTCTTTCTGTGCACAAAGCTAGATGTTTATGTTTGAAAATGCATATAATACGCTCGTTTGGCAAGGACTGTCTATTTTTACTAAGCGTATGTACAATGTTTAGCAGAAAATAGCAATGTTAGTTTTGATTTAACACAAAAAAAGTTTACGAATGTGGGTTTTTTCTGCAAGCAGATGTTATTTGGATCTAAGCACTACTTTAATACAAATAAATAAAAGTAGGATTTTTAGGAGACTATTATGATCTTCAGCTCTGAGGTCCTGTATTACAGACGTCATTGAATTTCAACAAGTGGCTTCTGACTCGAGTCTGTCATTTCTAGCTGAGCTACAGTATTTAATTTAGAAAGACATCTGGCCTGGTTTTAAAGATTTCAAGTCAGAACCCCCTTCCCACTGTAGGCAAATTTTGTTCCAGCGGTTGTTTGTTACCCTCTCTGGGGGAAAAAAAAGCTAAAAAAAAAAAAGCACCACACTTCTATTTCAAACTCATCTTCCTCTAGTTCCAACCAAATAATATTATAAAAGGTACCATCTTGTATTGCCCTTTTATCACCAGTGGCTTTCACTCCTTTTCCTGCAATTCTGTTGTCCATGACTGATGACTGAACAGGTCCTCATGTCTTCAGGTTCCCCACCCTGGCATCAGCAGGACACAACTGGCAGAGGGCTCTGCTTATATTTTGAGGATTGCAGGATAAGGCAGTGAAAACAGAGTAATTTGAAGATCATCTGCAACAGTAACATGTCAGAGAATATTTTGTCTCACCCGGCTTTAAGCTGGCCATCTGAGTGTCCTGTATAGTTAATAAAGAGGCCCAAACAGTGACTCATCCTGGCTAGCTAAAATATCTCCATCGTGCAATGACTCACCTCGCTACAGTACCTGTCTGCTCCATTGACTGCAGCCAGTGCCGAAAGGACTGGCATAGACTACACACCAATGTTTTACATCCCTAAGAGCTGAACCCCAATTATAATGAAGATACTTTATAGAAGGAAACAACTATGAGCTGACAACAGAAACAGTGTCTTTTTATGCCCTAAATTTATTGTCTGGAGTATTAAGCCAGTTTACAGTACACTCCTGTTTGCATTCCCTAGTTGAAATCTTGACCATAAAGACGGTAAAGGACAGACATTTCCATTTTTTAATAAAGAAAGCACAGAGACTTTGAGTGACAGATATCCAGAAACTGTGGTTTTAAGGGAAATGCCAAGATTGTGACACTGGGGATACAGTCTCTGGAACTGGCACCAACATTAATTCAAGAGAATATGTGATATTCTACTATAACGTTGACCAGAACTCTTAAAAGTTTCTGTAAAATCCTTCTGGATTTGTTTCTCATAACAACACAGAGCGGCCTTGTTTTGTTTTACTTTCTAAAAGATTTATTATGCTTGTTTTTCATCAGAGAGATACGTGAAGTTTAACTTTGCCTAGTTTTGTTGGCTGACAATCTCACCTCTTTTATCTTGGCTTCTTGGAGAAAAGTGGCTCACCTCATCATGCTGTAACATTTGTAACCATAGATCAACTTCAGCTGCATATGGTAGGAGATTAAGAGATCAACAATATTTACATCCTCCAATTTAATGACTATAAGAGAGGTCCAAATTAGCACCCAGCAGAGGGAAGGTCCACAGGGAGAGGGCAGCGCCGGTGTCAGAGAGCAGAGAGCCTGTGCGGGGAAGGTGCACCGAGAGCAGACTGCCCGAGTCCTGCTGCTCACCACGCTGCTTGTTCAGTGTTATTACCACCATCGTCACACAGACATTATACTGTGCACCCCTTCTCCCACTCACAAATATCAAATCCTTTTCCTTTTCCAGCTGAGATCACATCATATCTCTTGCAGTTGCAGCCACTGGAAGAATTATGTTAGAAAAAAAAATGCACATATCGTTGACTGCCTTTAGCTTTTCTTTTACTCTTAATTTTATCTTACTCTCATCAGCTGCATTCCTCAAAAATGGAAATAAACACATTCAGACCCACCATCCTCCCACAGACTACCAGTGGTCTACTATGCAGAGTCTGGGAATCTCTGTGCTGGAGTTCATCTTGGAGTCTGTAGCGGTTTGACCTGAGGATTGTAAGGGATTTTTTTTTACAGCTTTTAAAGGCTTAACTAGAATGTCCCAATTTACTCCAAATTGCCAGTGTAGATGAGGTAGTGATACTTAGCCTGTTGTAACACACACTTCAGCAAGACCAGCTAGTACATCGTAAAGCACCACTTGCCTTATCTGGGCTGGAACAAGTTGCTCTGAATGCACTAACTATTCTAACGAAAATAGTCCACACAATCTCAGAATGCGCAGGGGGAACTCTCACACATTGTAATGGAAGGGCACAGGGGCTGAAACTTTGACAATGATTTAATCTCAACCACACATTTCACAAGGTTATAGTTTAAGAGCAAATAAGCAAAACCAGATGATTTTAACAGTTCCATGAAAAGTAGCTTCCCAATTTGTTCAACGTCTGATCGTCACTTCATGGGCTGTCTTGCTTTTTTTCTTTTAGCATTCCAGTGGCAATGTAGTCTGCTGTGAAAGATAAGACCTATACTAGCGATGCAAACAAGCAGCGAAGAAATAGCTTTGACTACAATTTTTAAGTCTTCTTCATATACCACAAACAGGCACCACAAAAAAAAAAAAAAAAGAAGCCCACAACATCTTGAATGCAGTGATTTTTATATCATTCAAAGAACAGGGAAAAAGCCTGATTGCAGTTTAAAAAGTCTTGGTACTACTGAAAATACGGCAAAAGTTTCCTTGTGAAGCCACACTGTAAGCACAGGCTCAGTGGCTTAATTTGCAAGAAGCCTTCAAATCTCTGTAGATCTCTGTGCCCACTGTTCACACTGACAGATCTGTTGCTGCCCAAGAAGAGTGAAGATTAACAGTGCATCTGGAAATACCGTGTCCCAGGCAAAGTTTCTGTCTATGGGGGTGTTCTTGGGAAGACAATGATCCTCTCTGTCCCTTCACTAGCAGCTTTGTAAAGTGGAGGTATTGCTGGTCTGATGGGTGAGGGGTTTGCAGTTTAATTAACTTGTAAGGTCTTAGAAAATGTTTTCAGTCTGTGACCTACAGACTCCTGCTACCTTTACCAATAAAAGGTTAAGGAAAACTGGTTCGCAGATGCAATGTAGCAATCTCTGCGTAGGGAAATTCCAAAAGGAGACATACTTTTCATAGGAAATTTGTAGGGGTCCACAAATCAAAAAAGACTGAAAAAAAGTGGCTTAGAGCTCATCTGTTCAGATTAAAGGAACTACTGAAGACTGAAGTGTAGGTATGTATTAATATATCATGATATTGCAACTAAAGAGCATTATACAGCAGCACAATGTTATAAAATAGTTCTATCCATTTTGTCTCATAGGGGTATAGCAATAAAAACATAAGAAATCAAGCCAGACTGGGCTGTTTACTTTTAGCTCTTGATTTCTGAAAAATGCTTTATTTGCAGTAGGTGGTTGTTAATCTTTTTAACAATTATATCCTTGGAATTTTTAATCAGAGTTGGAAAAGAGCTCCACACGCAGACTTGACTTAAGAGTAATAGCTGTGTATGATGGAGGAAGCACTGAAGTCATGTAGGGCATCTTAATATGAATACATGTATTAGAAAATATTTCAGAGATGTAATGTAGCCCCCAAGTGTAAAACTCATACACACGCTCTCCTCCTTCCTCCTTCCTTCTCTCTCTCTTTCACTTACAGTCTCTCCCCACATTTGCTAAAACTAAAAATAAATCTGCTTGTTGCTAGACCTATATGAAAGCCAAAAAAAATTTAAAAAATTATGAGGTCTAGCACAAGAGCATGAGTGCATTTTGGGGGAGGGAGATAATAGCAATTTTTTATATCAGCAAAAAATACTGGAGGTAGATATCTGTGCAGTTGCTGAGCTTTTGTGTTCTGGGGCTAGGAGACTTGAATATTATTAAGGGATCAGTCGCAAAGTGCATCAATCTGGCATGTACTAGAGCCAGATATCTATTTGCCAGGAACTGAAAAAAAAAAAAAAAATCTCAGCAGGCTCACAGTTGAAGAATGGTGGACATCGCTTTGATTCAAGAAAGCCCTGGCACAGATATCTTCCTGGATATGGATAACATAATGGACTTTGGGGAACATATTAAGTCACCCCCTCGTGACTTGGTAGCAGCTCTGGATGTGAATTATACAACTCTGGATTGATATGTTAAGGACTTAGCAATTTCTGTCTGCAGCATTTCCAACCTCTGAGTAAAGTGTTGGGTTACGTTTTTTTTCTTTCGGTTTGATGGCCAATTGTGCTATGCTATGTAATTCTTTTTCAAAAGCCTGCAAATAAAAGAAAGTATAAATTAAAAAGAAGGTGGGGAGAGTGACTGGGAGTGAGTGTGTGTGATGCACTGCATTTAACGTTCTTCCAGAACAAAGTCACACTTGAAGGCCTGGCTTCTTTATTTATACTGTTTGTTTATAAGATCCAGGAATGCTTGTTTTCAGCATGGAATATTTTTTGCAGTGGCTTCAAATGAAAATATGTATTCACTAAAAACAGAAAATCAACTGGGAGCTCACCACTGCACTGAGAGGCCCATTCAGGCTCACAGCAACCCGGCACCCAAGAGCTCATTAGAGATTCACAACGAGCAAACTGCTTGATTGTCTGTGCTCTGACTGAGTTTGGGGTGGGTTGCCGGGAATTCAGCTGAAAAATACAGGTGTATGCAACAAATATGTTGGTTTTTTAATACCTGACATCAGTTGGGTACTGATGCTGAATGGCAGGTGTTGGCAGTTAGGGTGAGTGAAGACATTTGAGAGTTTTCTTGGCCCTATTTGTTTTTAGTATCAGAATTTTTTTCGTGATGACAGCACTTGGATTTGATTACTTGAGTTTCATCACGTGTGTTCATAGTGAACATTCTTTATTTCCTTATAAAACCAAAGTGCTTTTATTCTTACTGAGTGTGGTATGCACAAGGCAAAGGAAGGCCATGTTACTTTCTATAGTATCTTTTGTATAAAATAATTTCAACAACTTATAAAGAAAATAGAATGAATAAAGAAGGATTACAGGCTCCACGTGGTGTGTACAATGGGGACAACTTCTTTATATTGCTCTGTGGATACTTTGCCTTGTATCCCTGACTTCACGGGCCATTATTTCTTATTCATCCCACGCAGACCATCTCTTAGTCATAATTGCATAAAAGATGAAAAATACACTATTTGTTTATGTGACAAAGTAGTGTTAGTAAAATATTGATATATTTTAGACTTAAACCCTTTGTCCTCTTTTCCTCTAACAAAGAACCAGGCTGCCTGTCGGAGCGTTGGGAAGTGCAGGCTTGGAGTTGGCATGACATGACAGGACATCTCCCAAACAGAACATCCATCCATGCCCCACAGATCACTGAGTTTCAGAAGCTGTGTTTTTATAGCAACAGCCAAAAAAGCTCTCTTTACAGATGACTTTTCAAAAGACATGACTGAGATCCTGGGGAAGATACGTGAAGATACTGAAGTGATGATAGGAGCTTCTGCTGGAAATGCAATGGTTCAAAGAATGGCATATTTTTTTGGAGGGAAAAAAGTAGGACTGGAATTATGGGTACAACGAGCGTAGGAGAAGAAATCTTGGCATTTTACATTTTAGGCTGCTCAGCTTCCAGACAGGTGTGATTTACCTGTGATAACTTCCCATCAGCATCAGGGAAAAACCAGTATGATGTGCAAGACAATAATTAAGAGATTTATTCTGCATGATTGCACATGTATCAGTAAAGGGCTCAAAATGATATCATGACCAATTGCAGTTATAACACACAGCCTATGAGCACTGCGATTGTGTTCACAAAAGCACTGGACAAGCAACTTCCATCACTCACCCCTGGCTGCCATTCTTGGCTGAAAAAATCAGGGAACGTTTCTTTTTAAAGGAGTCTCTCATCTTCCGTCACTCCACCTGGTCTCCCTTCTGAAACACCTGGTCCATGGGGATGCAAGCACCAGGAGGGATGTAATGGTCTTTCATGAGAATTCTTTAAGGTTTTCAGGACTAATACCCGTAATTTACAAGAAGGAAAAAAAGAACTATAATGGATGCTTATAAATTCTGTCAGGAATGAGGAAATCTGTTAGCAGCTGAAAGTAACTACCTGACATTTCAAAAAGCAGCAGTTTTCTATCTTGTTCTGTCACAGGGTCACTGAAAGTCAGAATCTGAAAGATCTTATCCAAGTAGACTTTCTCCAGCATCCTGGAGCTGTGTGGGCCGAGAGGGATGGTTAGCGAGTCGGATAATCCTGCCCTCCACACATTATGCAGCCAGTGAGAAGGGCAAGCGTTCCAGCGGGAGGGACACTGCCAGGCAGCCTTTGCGGAGGTGGCTTTTCTGGTAATAAGAATGAATCGGAGAATAAAATGCAGCACCTGCGATAATGAGTCTTTTAAACCATTATGTCTAAACATTCTTCTCAGCCTTCTACAAACATAACGTTTCGGTTTAAGCCAAACAACACCGTTCAGCACAATATGTCTGAGGAAGAAAGCCATGTATTTTTGCATTTGTCTTTTTTTTTCTCTTTTTGGCAGATAATTCCATTTTTTATTTTATTTAAGAACATGTTATGAAAGGGCCAGTCTTTACCATAAAGGAACAAGTCCTGCAAACCTTCACACATGTGATTTTAATAGGTGTAGATATGTGAATAAGGATTAGTAACACTCAGCCCTTGCTTAGCATTAGTGTGTGGGCTCAAGTTATGTTCTTGCTGTGAATTGGCAATGAGACGCAAAGCCTTTCGCCTCTAGGGCTGTGGTTCAAATGCAGCCTGGGTCATTGGTGGCTCCACGCAAAATGAGGGGGCTGTTTCAGTCCAATTTCACCCTCTCCCTGTTAAAAGACAGCAGAAAATTCAAGGTCAGAGTGACCTCAGAGTCTCTCATCTTATTATGAATTGCTATTTTTGACTTACTATGCCATACTATAGAGCCTGGAGACTTCTGCCAAGCGTGGGGCCCGTTACACTAGTTACTGTGAAAACACATGCAGCTCCACTTATTTACAAACAAGAAACAGGGCAGGCAGTGAGTGGAAGAGGGAGACAGGCACAAAGAAATGAAGTGGCTTGCCCAGAGGACAGCAGCAGTGCCCAGAGCAGAGCCCACCTTTCCTGACAACCAGACCACACCGCTCCCTTCTTCACCAGCAGCCGTGGGTAAAACTGTGATGGGAAACGTGTCCTTGGCCTTTTGCTTTCCAGCAGGTAGCCTGCATGACTGTCAACCTAGCAGTTTTTATGGTATTTTTGTAGTAAGGTGGGGATAATATAAAACAAAGTGTATGACAGATGAAATGCATTAGCCCCAACAATATTAATGGATGATAATATATACGGTAGATCATTTTATCACACCATTTACATGTAAGTTTGTTTGGTGTATTATCTTTGACACAGTGGAAGATTCATAGATCAAGAGAATTGGTGTAACCCAATTTCATATGTTTTGTTGGATCTTCGAACAAAAGTGGATGCATTTTGAGTATACATTAAGCAAGTGCTGCATGAAGAACTTCCTTACGACACCTGGCACCTACTTTTATGGCTTATTTTGTCAGATTGTTTCTTCTATTCAAAGATTAATTTTCCCACTTGCTGAATTTGTTAAATCTTTGAACATTTCAGCCAACTAAGAGGTTTTCAGATCTGAGTTTTCTCAGGATTAAACACTTTCGTAGCAGAAAAAGCACTACTCAGTCAATACAGACAGACTTGTTTGAAATCTAGCATTTGCTAAACAAAAAAGGTTAAACTTTTTGTACAGAAAAGTCCAAAATTAAATGTGCCCTGACTTTCAAACATGCCAGCTGTAACTAAATGCATATTGAGCTCATGCACTTATGAAAATGCTATTTTATCCTAATTTTCAATTTAAAGCAAATGTTGGCTTATCATTTTTATGATTTGAATCAAGATATATGCTGTTCCCTAGTGCAGGAGAAAGGTCTTCACAGCTATGACACCCCTTCCTAAGGAGGAAGACACCATCCTTGCAACAGTTTCTTGGAGGTCAGTGCATTTGTTGTTTCAGGTCAGTGCTCGGCTGGTCATGGAGTGGGAATCTCCATTCAAGTACATCCCCCTGTCCATTGCAGGGCTTCTCCCTAACACGTGCGCATCCTTACGCTAGACTCAGCTTGTCAGTTCACACCATTTTTATCAATCACTTCCCTTGGCAAATGATAATACAAAGCAAACTTCCCTGGGACTTTCTATGTGCTTAAATTAGAGATGAGGTGTTAGCATCCTCAAAGCGTTCCAAAGCCCAGGTTGTACCGAGTGGCACAGCTGAAAACTAGCACAACTGCAGGATAAACCAAAGTGCCAGATCCAAAATCCCACCGGTGAGGCACACGATCTGGATTAAACCCAAGCTTTGTACTGTGTGCCTAGTACAAACTCCTGCAAGCTAACTCTTGGTTGGCCAGACCTGACGACATCCCAAACCATGACTCAAACACCTATGGGCTTTTGCTAAGTTTTGTAAAGTCCTTTCCCAGTATATTGGGATTTTGGCCATTTTTAAGCTGGAAGCAGGACTGTACTGGAATATACCTGTACTGGAATATACCTGGAACACCCTAAAGCCTCAAATACTTATTTGGGACTAGACTCTGCCTGTTCCCAAAGGGTGTTGCGGAGAGGACTGGGGTGGGAAAGGGAGGGTGAGCAGGGCTGGTCATAGGGCTGGTGCCCGATGTGGCAGCGGGAAGACTGGCTGCCCTCCTGACTCGACTCTGCCTCAGGAGCACAAATGAGCCTGCATACAGTTAGGGACAAGCCTCCAAACTTCTTTAAGTTCACTCATTTAAAAAACCCCAAACTTTGAAAATAAAATAAAGCCCAGACAAATTAACAAAAAGGCAAGACAAATGCTTAAAGAAAATGAAAGGAATAAAGGATTTTTAAAGCTATATCCCTGTTACCTTTATTTCTCCTCAACGAAGTGATATTTCTTGATCCTCAAGATCCCCCTTCCTTAATGAGGTAAAACATCAGATTATGAAGAACATTTTTTAATGAGAATTCAGGGACATTTCTGGGTTGGTTGAGAAGTATGAAAGTATTTAACCTCAGTTCAATGGACTGCCCTTTGTTAACATTTTTCTTCTAGTGCCACTCACATAACTGCCCTTTCACAAGCCCCGTCTCAACCATTTGGTACTTTTAACTTGGTTTTAGCCAGAGGGTGCATTGCAGAATACAAATCAATCATTGGCTTTATTTCTTGTGACTAAAGGATTTCGTAGACTGTATCTTTGTGGGAAGAGCTACCTCTAAGAAAATAGGGCTTAGTGATTAAAATGTGGCCGTTTTTCTCTCTGTTCAGCAGTAAAAGGCTAGCAGAAGAAGAGTTCAGAAGACCATTCAGTGATATGGCATTAACAGTACAGCACACCTCAGCTCAGCTGAGCACATGCATGTGTAAACAATGCTGCTATCAAACACCGTACCTTGTCAAAGATTAAACATGTCTTCAGGGAATGGGAACGGTGCCATGCTAACACCTTAGCAATACAGGCCAAGCGGCAGGACAGTTGGCTTACCCATCAGTTTGTCACAAACCTGTCTAGGAAACATCCTCCTAGAAAGATGAGAGCGTCCCTGTCTTATGTTCCTGTCCATCGGTTGCTCTGGGTAAGCTGCCAGTATACCACTTATTGCCAGTTCTAGCGGTGCTTTTGTCATGTGGACACTTGCCCACTAGGAAATGGATTGAAGCCACCCATGTACTTTAAATATACTATTGTCTGAGCTCCAAGTGCTAATGATAGTTAATCACACCAAGTCTGGCCTGGCCTGGAGTCTTGTAGGAACTGTATCCGTGCTACCCGCTGTTACCTTTGAGTTGGTCTGTCCTGCCACTCAATATATAATATTTGTAGTACACCTTCTTAATGCAAGAGGAATATATTTCTATTTATACATTGCACAAAGGAAGCAGAGCCACAGCTAGAAGAGAGCGTAGCAACACTATTTATGTTTTAACCAAGGAAATTAAGGTGAACCCTATGAAAAAAGCTGACGGGATTTTGTTCATGTGGGACAGCAGAGACTTATTCCAGAGATTCACATTCAGTCAACTGCATTAAGATGGATTCCTGGCCACTGGAGAAGGAAGAACAGATACCAGATGCACCTTCGAGCCCATGTTTTGAAGACTTGGCACTTCCAGATCATCATGCAAAGTTTAGACCAGCACTTTGGACAGTAGGACACAAATTCTCAGGCACAGTGATAAGAAAGTTGGCAACCCACTAAACTCTGTCCCTCAGCTGTGGGGCACAGAAGAACTTTTTTAAAGAAAAGGCTTTTCTTATGGGGCTCTTCCCTTGCCAGTCTCCTGATGCCAACATTCATTAACATCCCAGTGCAGACGCACTGTACCTGCTACATTTGGATGCACAGCCAGTGCTCACCCTGCTTGGGCACACCAGAAACACTCAAAAGCAGCCAAGAAAAAAAAGGAGAAAGAATGCCCATTAGGAGACAAAATGTAAGAGTTACAGATTCCCATAAAGCAGCACCAAGTTTTGAGGTTGAATCCTTGCGTTTCTATCTCACTTCTTGTTTTACAGACATCAGCACAGATGGATTTGCAACACTTGGCAGGACAGAAGAAGTCAGTAGATTCCTGAACTCCTTAATGTCAGCGTGAGTTTTGCTGCTGGCATTCATGGAGCCAAGATTTCATTCCATTTTAGTACTGGATTAACTGAGGTTCATAAGGTAACACACTTGCAAATAAAGGCAGTGCATTAGCCTCTGTTTTTCTAGGTGTTTTAGTGACACATCTCATGGTCTCAAAGCATTATAGCAGGAATACAAGATTTAGGCCTTGCAGACTTGAACAAATGCTGTGGCAACAAATGCAGCAATAAGCACAGCTTATGAGAGATGCAAAGCAGGTTAACAATAACTGCTTTTATCAGAGGAGAAGACCATCTGGAAGCATGGGTGAATATCAGCTATTGGAGCTGGAGGTAGTCTTGCAGTCTTGATTGAATATGGACAATACTCTGCTAAGAGGAATTTTAGCGTGACATAAAAAAGCTGTATTTTTTTTTCTTCGTTTATTCTGTTGTTTTCAGCTACCCATCTGAACTGCATAATCCAGTTTTTAGTAGTTATGCTGTTTGTTGCCCAGTTCTTTTGTCTAAACCTTAGTAGTGTACAATGAACTCACAAACACACACACGTGCACCCACAAACCAGGCAAAAACCCACAAAGAAAGTTTGAAGTAAGTGTGTCAAGGAAGAAACTGGCCTCACCTCCACCATTCAATCTTCTACTGCTGTGTCTCAAATGATACAAAAAGAGAGACACAGGCTCTCATTCTTATAACCAGCAGAATGCTTCACACAAACAATTTTGAGAATTTTTTGTTCACTTAAGAGTTCTCTCATTTTAGCTGTAAAAAGAAAGGATGGTTTGCTTTTGCCAATCATGTATGACATTATATTACAGCTCACAACTAGCAGCATGCAGACTCTAGTAGATATATGGGGAGCAGTTCATTACCACAATGCAAAAGTTTAAGCCATCACAACTTGGCAAAATCTCTTTGTCCAGGTCTCATTAGCCTGGGAGTTCAAATTCCCCTAGAAGTACCTTGTTGAAGCAGACAGCTTGCCTCTTCCAGCACATCAGCTCTTCCTTTGTACAAAGAATGTTACAGGGGAATGATTAGATGAAGATAAGAGCTGGCAGAGGGGGGATGTTACAGTAGCATATAAAATCATGAATCATAGAATCATAGAATCATTAAGGTTGGAAAAGACCTCTAAGATCATCTAGTCCAACCGTCAACCCAACACCTCCATGCCTACTAAACCACGTCCTGAAGTGCCAAATCTACACGTTTTTTGAACTCCTCCAGGGATGGTGACTCCATCAGCTCTCTGGGCAGCCTGTTCCAATGCTTGACCACCCTTTCAGTAAAGAAATTTTTCCTAATATCCAGTCTAAACCTCCCCTGACGCAACTTGAGGACATTTCCTCTCGTCCTATCGCTAGTTACCTGGGAGAAGAGACTGACCCCCACCTCTCTACAACCTCCTTTCAGGTAGTTGTAGAGAGCGATAAGGTCTCCCCTCAGCCTCCTTTTCTCCAGGCTAAACAACCCCAGTTCCCTCAGCCGCTCCCCTCATCAGACTTGTGCTCCAGACCCTTCACCAGCTTCGTTGCCCTTCTCTGGACACGCTCCAGCCCCTCAATGTCTCTCTTGTAGTGAGGGGCCCAAAACTGAACACAGTATTCGAGGTGCAGCCTCACCAGTGCTGAGTACAGCGGCATGAGCACTTCCCTACTCCTGCTGGCCACACTCTTCCTGATACAAGCCAGGATGCCATTGGCTTTCTTGGCCACCTGGGCACACTGCCGGCTCATATTCAGCTGACTGTCAACCAGCACCCCCAGGTCCTTCTCTGCTGGGCAGCCTTCCAGCCACTCTTCCCCAAGCTTGTAGCCTTGCATGGGGTTGTTGTGACCGAAGTGCAGGACCCAGCACTTGGCCTTGTTAAACCTCGAATGGCTCAGGGAAGGTGAATAACAAACTGCTGTTTCATTTGCTGCCCCTAGTTATTGCATGAGACAATGAGCAAGTAGCATGTTCACAGCAAACAGCAAGTGTTTGGTGGTACCCCTTCACAGACTGGATTAAGTTGTGAAAATCCTTGCCACAGGCTTTTGTGAATGCCAGAAGTTTACACAGATTAGAAAAAAGACTAGATAAAATAATGAAATTAAAAACATTAAAAAATTCATGTGCTAGTAAATATCGGTATACCACTTCTGTTTGGGAAGACCTGAGCTGCCAGTTGCTGGAAGCTGAGTGAAGAAACTTGGGGTATATAAATGCCACGATACATTTGCCCTGTTCTTGTGCCCTTATCTGGGCACCTGGTATAGCAAGAACTCAGACCTTTGGCCTGACCCTGCTAGGCTGGTCTTGTGTTCGCATCTCTGCCTTCTTTGTGCTTATCTGCAGACTGCTGGTAAACTTCTGTACAGCTTCCCCCAAAATGTCTTTTACAAGCTTTAAAGTATCATGAACTTTTACCTAGCAATTTGTGCAGATTTTCTGAACTTTAGAAGAAGCTATAAGTTATGACATTTGCTGAGGAACATAGTTCATAAGAAACAGAGTCAAGCAGGCCTAAGTCTCGTAAGTGTGTGTGTGCGTGCGTGAGAGAGAGAGGGAGAGAAAAAAATGTGCATGTGAAAGTAACTTTGTGTATAAACCAGATATTTTCCATGACATATGTTGATGATGAATTGAATTCCATTAATTTATAAACTATATTCAGAGCTGGTAGAATTTTGTAGTGTTTCATGGCCAAATTCTGTGAAAGGACTGGGAAAAATCTGTTCCAATTTATTTTACACTCTGCAGTGATTTTCTAACTAACTGTGTGTGAATTATTATATTTCGATCTGTATATACAGCATTGAGCACTTTGGCCCCAGCCCAGCAAAGCAGTTAAAGGAAATGTCCTGCTGAATTCACAAAGACTGTTTGCATTCTTAAAGTTAAGCATGTGCTTAAGGGCTTTGCTAGATCATAACCAAAGATCTCAGGAGCAGTTGGCAAGACTGATACCACAGAGAATAGAAGAAGAGGAAAACAGCAAGAAAGATGTCAATAGATATATTGACATGAGTTTGGAACGGTGCTTAGCATTTGAGCGCATTAAGAAAAGAGAGATCTAAAAAGCCCAAGAAATGTATTTGAGAAAGTGTGTTGACTTTAAAAAAAATATTGCTTTCTAACAGCTGTATATCAAATGCCGACTTTCAAAGGAGAGAAACATTGCAACATATGTTACACCATTCTCATCATATTATTTTGCTACATGTAACGATGCAGCAATTTTTAGCACACAAAATGTTAATCTCATTCTGGTTCTAAAGTACACGCAGATCACACTGTCACCAAACGGGCACCTCTGGAGATCGTTTACTCCAACTCCCCCCGGCTCAGAGCAGGGTCAGCTAAGGCAGGTTGCCCAGGGGGTTGGCTGTTTCCAGGGATGAAGATGCCACAATCTCTCTTGACCACTTGTTCCAGTGTCTGACCACCCTCACAAAGAGCTTGGTATGTTCTTCTTCCAGTGGGACGAAGCTCTTGTCGGTAGTCTCACAAATGATTAGACCTTCTTCCTATGCACATGCTCTGCTTTACAACAACAACTAGATCCTAAGACTTGAAAAGGATTAGCCACAGAAGTGAAAAATAGACACAAGCATAAGTGCTTTTAGGACTTCAGTTGGCAAGTCCAAGTAAGCTGGTCAAAGTTGTAGTATAAATGGAAAAAATTTCAAGCAATGTTTTACTGTAGGACTCACAAATTAATTACAGAGATATCACAATATATGTGTACATTTTTTCCCCCTTCAAATTTAGGGGATTATGGTTCTTAATCCTCTGGCAGGTTTGAAAAAAAATCTCAATTTTTAGCTATGGCATTTGAGGGCTTTCAAGGACTCACTCACATTCTGGCCCCCGTAAATTTAAGTAAGTGCATTTTCTCACTGATTTCCATGACAGCCATAATTCCACTCTTTCTTTTCAAAAGTACAAAGCTCCAATGCTGGTGAATTGCATAGGGATAAGACTGAACCCTTGGTGAACAGAGAAACACATGAAGGCAAAGGTGCATGATAAAATTACTTATCTGTGGCTTTGCAATTGTTACACAGATAGCATTTTGACACGTGCAGTATGTTTAGTAACTCAGTATCTATGTGTGTAATACATAATTTTTTACTTAGTAGTTTATTTTCCGAAATTGTATTGCATTTTTCAATGAGTCAGCTGGTTACAGCTGGTTACACAATTTGTGAAACAAATGAATTTATGTATTATGACATGAAATGTACTTCATTCATTTATGTGCCTCCATTTATTTATGATAATACTTCACAGCAGATGAGTGCATACTCTGTAATACCTTTCAAGAGGTCAATGTAGTCTTAACAATAGTGTCTTCACTCTTCATAGACTAGTAAATCTTTGCTGAGGGCAAGGTGGCTGGAGTTTGTATGCTCATCATGACCTGTGTGGATTAGTGAAGTGCAAAAGTCCCAGTGAATGCGTATGTACAAACATACATCTACAGCGACAACCGGGGCATGCTTATAGCTCATCTGTTTCCCTCAAGGATTTGAAAAGATGGGGAGGAGGATTAAAAGAGTGGTAAATGGATAGAAAAAGAGGGCTCAACTTCTAATTTGCTGGTCTTGTTAGTAAGAGAGGAATTGCTTTTGTTGAGTTAGCATGAAGCTGCTGTGGAGTATTTGCATCTTTCACTAAAATAAGGCATCTAGAAAGTGAATGGAAAAATCATTCTTTTGGTTCTGTGTGAATTTAAAGACAGAAAATAATTGATCTGCCCTCAAGTCCACAGCTACCTAAAGAAGGGAAACAAAATACTGTCTGTATGGTATGTAAGTGGCTACAACATGATTTTAAAGTGGAATTAGGCCAACTTGACTTGACACCTTCCTTCTTTCTCTTCTAGTGCCAGCTTTTCAAAAGATTTCAAGCACCCATAATCTATGCCATCTTTTCAGAGCAGTCCAGCTGCTACCAGAACCGCCATGGCCATCCATCTCGGCAGCAGTGCTGGTTCGTGATGTTTCAGTGGGATCAGACAGCGTGGCGGAAGAGTGTGGACTTTTAGTGGATGGCTGAGCCAACCTTAGAGGGTTTTCCTGACACCACGTCTCCTTCCTGTGCACCACGTCCCTTGCATCAGGCTCAGTGCTGCTTTGAAACAGCCCACCACAGGGTATAAAACTCAACTGGCAAAAAACTGTGAGTAGTTTTCCAGTGGTTGAGTAAGCTGAACTGCCTGACTGAAGAGTGAGAAGGGAGGGGGAAGAAAGGAGAGTGCAGCAAACCACTATGTTAGAGACACTTTCTCTTGAAGTCTTATCCTAAGAAAGAAACTCTAGGTAAGTATACCTGCAGGCACTGAAACTCAGGTCTGTTTTTCTCAAGTGCTCAATGCTTCTGCTAACTCCCATGGTGACACCTTAACAGTCAGATTCTCAAAAGGACTTAGTTTTCAGTGAGCACCCAGGGTGCTGAGGCCTTTAAAATTTCTGCTCTCTTCCTTTGCCGCCTACTTGGGAAATGAGCTTTTTGTAAAATTCCAGATTTACTCAATAAGTAAAGCTTCTTAGTTAACCGCACTAGCTGGGGAAAGGCATGGATCTTTAATACACTCTGCTACTATTTGCTAGAGCAGTCCAGGTTGATTATAAAGTGCCTCTGCATGAAGGAGGCCAGTGCCTGTAATTCCCTCCAAAGTCGATGCAGAGTGCGGGGCATGAAATACCATGAGATGATGGGTCAGTCTCCAGACTGCAGGCAGGACATGCACCTCTTCTCTGAAAATCATTTCTTTCTCTGTTCAAACATCAGTGCTCCAGGCTAGGCAGAGCTCCTTAAAAATGTAATCTGACTTTTGATAAAATTGTAAGCACCATGCTTGAACCCAAGAAGATGTAAAGACACTCTGTCTCCAGGAGATGATGCAATCTGCAAGCCGTTCACTACCTGTGTGTTTTATCCTTGGATGTCGCCAAGGTGCTTAACTCTGCTTTATGGACTCCCCATTAAACTTATCTCATTGTAAAACAGTGTTTCTATAGGGAGGGGAAAATGTTTCAGCATTAAAAGATTTAAATCAAAATCTCTGAGGATTTATACGCACCAGGAAGTTGCACCAGTTTGATCTAAACAAACTGATGACGTGAAAGTGGGTACAGCAGCTTCAGGGTCCGGTGCACACCGCTCTCGCTGGCATAGCGTTGGCTGACGAAGGCCTCACCATTCCCACCTCCATTCGCGACAGTTGGCAGACAGGGAAATATGCCAGGGCCTCAGCCGCTCGGGTGTAAAATCTGGCATATTATCACAAATCACTGGGAAAGGTGCTGGAATATAAACTGGGTACCTAGAGGTAGGAGGCAGACTGTCATGTCGGTGCTTTGACATCTCTGACAAAACCTCAACAGGCCACGAGACAGGGAAACATTTCAGCGTGGTTTAGCTGAGGAGAGAGCATCCTTACAGGCAGCCATGCTTGATGGGTGACGAGTCTGCCGCTGGCAGGGCAGGGGCTTTTGTGTGGCTACAGCCCCTGCACCCCCTCCCCTCACACCCCAGGTTCCACGCTTTCTCCTCTCTGTTTGCCCTTGTGTTTTTGTGGGCTACACGGAGAGCGGAGAGCCCGTAGGAGAAAAGGCAGCGTCTGCAAGGAAGCTGTTAGCCACAACACGTTGGGGCCTGGCCTCCAGCACTCGCCTCTCAGAGGCGGTGCCATCTCCTTGCGGCCCTTGCCTCCCCTCTCTGCCTCCGCGCACTCAATGTCCTCCTCTTCCTCGCTCACGAACACTCCCTGACTTGGTAATGAGCATTAAACTGCAATTTAGAGCAGACAAAAGAAGAGTGTACAGGACGGTGGGAGGAGCGGGACAGGGAAGCAAAAGCACTGCTCAGCTGACCTCTTGGGCCCTAAAAGCTCCTCCTGCACAGCTGATGGCTTCAGGTTTGGGACGGCGCTCGTAGCTTCCCAAGCAGCTCCCCGCCCGGGCCGGGAGGCTGGCTGCTGGCCGCTGCTCCAAATCTCGCCCTTGGGAGTGAGGAGCAGCGTCTGCCCCCATCACCTCCAGTCTTGACCTACCAGGTCTCTCAGTCGTGGGGCTGGTTTCCCCCGCTGGTGGGGTCGGCTCGGTCCCCCGCTCAGCTGTCCTTGCTAAGCTGTGGCACCCAGGCCTCGCTGCTCCAGGGCTGACCCTGTAGCCAAAAGCACTATAAAATGCATTTGCATCCTCAATTTTGCATGAAAAAACCACGCAGTGTTGTGAAATTAGCTCTCCAAAATACGATCCAATAGCTCCGTTTGCATGGCCTCAGGCTGATGCTGGCTGGGCCATAAATATCTCACAGCCTTTCGGTATGAGACCAGCCTAAACCATGAGACCAGCCTAAACCATGGGCGTGCTGGAGCTTGCCTTGGGGAGGAGGGGGATGTCTTCATTCCAGGCATTGCAAACCAGCACAGCTCCCCACTATCTGAACTTGCTGCTTCCTTCCTACTGTTAATTTGTTCCTTCCTGTAGCTGATTTGTACCTCAATTTTCCTGCTATCTTTAACATTAATTCATTGTGGTTTGTGTTACAGAATGGTGTTTAAAGACCGGTTCCTGAACTGGCATTAGCCAGTGAATATCCAAATGGGATACTTTGGTCTTTCCTTCAAGGGTCTGGATTTGAAAAATTAGCTCTTTTTTTTTTTTTTTTCACTTGGAAATCATTTTTTCACATGGAAATATGGTCACAGCACTCGTGGATGGATATCCCTGTCTTGGGGAAAAGAGGGAGGAAGAGGAGACTTCTGATCTCGACTTTTTATTGAGAAAGATTCAGCAAAGATGAATGATTAGAGCACTTAACTGGAGAAGCAGTTTTCACCTACAGCTAAGAATATTTTTCACATATTATTTCAATATAGTTAATCAAGGCTAAATTGTGTCAAGAAAACAGAACAAAAAAGGTAAGTGTAAAATGGGAATAAAGGCAACTTGGAGAGCATGACAGGGAAGCAAGCTGAGGGGACAGGTAAGCCCAGACTCTGTCCAGGCAGTGACCACCCCAGTAACTTGATCAGGGGACAGGACACAATTAAAAATCTTCCAGTGGATCCTTTATGGGAAGGTGTGAGTGAGAGAGAACAGCATTTCCTGACCCCACCAATTCCTGTGAACCTGTGTGGTCTTAAACTCATTTATATGGAGCACTGCAAGCAGCATAACCTGAATTAATGCTATGAGACAGAAATGAAGCCACTAATGGACAAAAGGATGCATGAGTCTAATGGTTCAAACACAGTGCTGGAGAGCCAGGAGACCAGAGCAGTTTTACCTGATTTAGCTACTGACTCATCTTGAGAGACTGTGAGGAATTAAGTTGTATCAAAACTGTTGCTGCTTTTGGCTTGGGGTCCACTTTTCTGAAATTACTGCCATTTTGAGCACTGACCCGAGCTCCCGTATGCCATGGCTGCCTCATCTGGAGGCTATGAGCATTCACTCATTCATGCTAGTGTAGCCCTGTGAACCTCTCAGGGGAAAGGGCATAATATTATAATTTAAATAATTTACTTTAAACCTTGGCTCAAGGGACAGCATGGCCATTAAGTAATGGCCTTTGTAATCTAGTAAGCCTTTCCTGCCCTTCCCTGTGACAGATCCTGTATTTAACACTTCACCTGGCAAAGCACAGAACAATTTTCCCCCACTTACCTTAACAAGGCAAATCTTTTACTCGCCACACCACAGACAGGCTGGCCACTTTGATTGAGATGGCCCTACAAGGGCTGTACAAAGGATGACTCAGGAAAAGCTTTGCTAATTCTGAGAGTCCCCATCAGGCAATTCTGTGGTATCCAGGTATTGCCACCAGTAGCCGGCTTGGGACTCCTGTCTGCCCATCAGAGCTTCTGTTGCAACAAGCACAAGCTCACACATAGTCATATGTTAAAGGCTTAATTACAAACAAACTGTCAGCTTGTGCAAACTGGTTTTCGGGTAATGCTGTTGAGGATCATTGGGTTTCCAGGGGTAAGCTGGGTGGATTTGAATCTCTAGCTTCAAAAAAGGCTGTGTTTAGGGACAAGTTTGGTGCCTGTCATGTTGTCACGGGTACCACTAAGTGCACTTGGCTTGCTTCAAAAAAAATACAGGCTTACAGCTTATATAGTGGTTCATGGAAAAAAAAAGGAAAGAAAAACAAAAAAAACCCCCAAGTCTGTCTTTCTGGATAAACCATTTGCTTTTAGAGGTAAGACAAAACAAGATCTTGCTGGGTTCTGACCCAAAGATACCTATTGAAAAGTTTCTTGTGAGGCAGGTTTGCGAGGTGTGTGTTGTTGAGAGCAACCAAGATGACTGCAGCCACCAAATCTGTCCTCCCTGCATTGTCCAGTGATGGGCATAGTCTGGGACGTGCTGTGGCAGGATTTTATCCACACCATGGCTGAGTGCAGCCCCAGCTTATGTCTTTCTTCACAGCATTGGGTGCTGATTCCTGTCAGAAAGGGCACTGGATGAAGTATATCCTATCTATCTCAGGCCTGATCGGGCATGGCACTGCCTATATTTTCCCTCAAGCAAAACTCCCACTGACATCAGTAGAAGTTTGCTTCCCGAGGAAGCTGAATTTCTAGATAGTTAATCTGATTCAAGCCTTCCTACGTAAAACACAAGGGACTGATGCAGTCTCTCCACCTTGGGAATCGCATCTCCTCACACCATGGTTGAACTTGCCCCAAGGTCTACTGTGGAAAAGCTGAGCAAGTCTGAGCCATTTTCACAATGTTGGTGAAGTTTCACAGCCTTGAGCAGTCATTATTGCACTGGGTCATACCCCTGAGGTAAATTATTAATAATAATAATATGTTATTTTTGTTAAACCTGACATCTCCTTTCATCTCAGCCCCATGCTTATCAGGAGTTCTGCAACAACAAAAAAGGAAAGTTTTATTTCCACATTTCCATCCCTTCATCTCATCACGCCGCGTCTGCTTTGGGGAGTGAAGAGTAATCTGTGGAAAGCTTTCATGCTCTCAAACCTACCAAAACATGCAATATTAATTGGGATTATTAATTGTATTTACTGCACTAGCAAGTCTAACCTTGTTAAAGGCCAGTGTGAAGATGTGGGATCATTTCTGTCATTTGGAACATCCTGCATGCTACCTCCTCTCAGAAATCAAAAGGAAAATTACCTCACTTTTATTAATCATCCTTTTTCTTACAAGATTTTGCCTTTTGTTTAGCTGTACTTCACAAGGAGAAGGTGTGTTTTCTGTGCTGCTTTGAGATCTTGGCAGTTAATGGAACTCTTTGATTTTTAAATAAGAGTTATTCCTCTGAGTGTACAGTATAAACCTAACAGGCAAGGGACTGTGCCTTTAAGTTCATCAGTTTTCCCAGTGCTGTACTGGAAGGATTGGACTGAAACTTTAAACATTTCTAGCCATACCTAGCATATGTATAATTTATAAGCCACACACCGTTTGCTGTCAAATAGGCGATTGATCTGACTCGGATCTCGTTAATTATCCTCCACATACATTATACGTTAACAGATCTTCAGTATACTGTGTATCAATATTAATAAGATTATAAAACACTATTGATAATTAGGAAGAGAAAGAGACCAGGCCTTTGATTCACTCTGTTACTAACGCCCCTGCATCTCTAGATTAAAAAGAGACCACTTTTCGTTTAATAATATCAGATCAGTACATCCATCTTCTAAAATGCTTTATTAAGAGAAAGCTAAGATTTGCATCCCTATGCAAGGGGCTATTTGAAATTGATTATGGAGGCATCATTGATGTGTGAGAAATTTGTTTCTCTGTCTTGTCTAAAGGGGGGCCTAATAGGTGGGAGGGATTTAAGGTGGAGCACTGCACTCTTGGATCTTTGATCAGGAAATTTCTATTTTTCTTTGTCAGGCTATATTTGGTAAACCAGATTGTCTTGTTTCGGAGGAAATTAAATGGGATGTCATATTACTTCCTTTTAAAAATAACAACATCTATGTTATCACACTCCAAAAGAGAACAGGAGAATTAAGTAACAATATTTGTCTTTAAGTTATGTGGGTCTGATTAATTCTTTTCATTACTTTTTACAGTTTTTCATTTTTTTGCTTTGACCTGCCTTTTATGTTTCCATTAAGCTCATTTGCAACAAGCAAACCAGAACAACGAGCTGCTAGCGAGGGCTCTGAAACACTTCATATCCA
The DNA here is from genome assembly GCF_034638445.1 of Ciconia boyciana. Classification (NCBI taxonomy): domain Eukaryota; kingdom Metazoa; phylum Chordata; class Aves; order Ciconiiformes; family Ciconiidae; genus Ciconia; species Ciconia boyciana. Next base: position 56,718,223 of record NC_132941.1, on the reverse strand, counting down.
ACTTGAATCAGGCAAACTTTGCTTTCCTAGAAATTTCATACTAAAGGGAAGGGAAAATCACTGAAGGATGATAGGAAGAAATAGGCACAGAATAAATTCAGGTTGGCACATGACTGGTCCTCCATCGGGAAGCTGTATAGCACCATACTGGCTTGGAGACCAACACCGCAGCCAAGCTCAGGTGCTTTTTCTATCACCTTAGAAAAATGATTTGACATTCAAGCATGAGACCTGCTTCTGCCTTGCTGCCAATGTCCACTGATCACCATAGAAGCCCAATCGTTGTCTTCATTAAACTTCAGAGCAGCTCTTCCCCAGGTCAACTCATACAGTGCCAATGTGGCCAGGCAGAGAGTTCCCTGGCTCCCTCCCTGCTCTGGAGCAATTCTGCAGGACATCCTTCCCACTGCTGACACCGGCTCGGCTCCCCTGGGCTGGCCAGTGTTAGGAGACCTCATTCCAGCCACCACAGATATTTTAAGCATTGTGTCCTGCAACCCTATTGAGATGGGATTTCTAAAATACCATGTTCAGGGCACCAGCAGCTTCTGTATGGGCGCTTGTGACGCTGCACTGAACAGCGGGCTGTAGTGGAAGATACTCAGTGTGAGCGGCAAAGGGAAACTGCAGAAAACTACCCTAGCTTGGACAGGGGTTTTGTTCCAGGAAAATTCACACATGTATTTCCCTGCAAGGTAGCCCAGTAGATTCTCATTTCCCAGGGTAATTCTGTTAAAAGCCTAAATAAAAATATCAATTTCTGTCTTCCAGGAAATCTGCCCTATATATAATCTGCCCATTCCCTAGAGCTCTGCGATTCTCAAACATGCTGGGAGAGATCATTGTTCGCAGGAATGTGGAAGAGGCTCTGAGACGAGGGAGGTCCCAGGCTGCCGTGTCAAGTGCAAGGTCTTGGGAAAGTCCCTTCATCTGCCTGGGACGTTCATCATGCTAGTGAGGGGCACAGGGGCCACTTGGGTACAACTGTGGGGTACAGGACAAACACCCACAGTACCTAAAATGCTAGTGGGAGCCCCCTGGCACCCATGCCAGCTGGAGCAAGGCCACCAAACAAGGTCATAACATTTAAACTACACGGTTTGCCATGCCTCATCTGGTCTGAAACTGGGGCGGGAGCACTCAGCTGAGATATGCAGGTGGGGGAGCGCAGGGAGAGATGATGACCTGACTAGAGAAGGCTGAGCTGCAGCTGGGAGCTGGTACATAAACTCAGATTGAAATTTACATACTGGGTATGTAAGCAACATAAAGGGCTTTCTGAGGACGTGAGCTTGCTACAAGAGGAGGGAATCCTGGGAAAATGAGATGAGGCAACATGATGTCAAAGAAATATTCTGTTTTAACCTCTCAGATGGTTCTGCCCTTCTTCTTTCTGGAAGGACCCTTGAAGGAAACCATAGAAAGAACAGCAAGAGACAACAATGTGAAATGGAGCCTAAAGGCTCAAAAAGGAAAACACAGAATAAACCAATAAAAGTGCAGCGAGATAACACAAAGAACCATAATTTTACTTCCTGATCCTGGAAGGCATAATGGCTGGCAGATTTTTGTGGGATTCCTGCAAGATGAGCGTGTGGGCCATGAGGGCAGCAGGGCTTGCCTGTGCCAGCCTCTGGCTAAAAGCTTGCCGCGGTTTCTCTCTCTGACAGGCAGCTGGCCCAGATGCACTGTGGAGCAACTTCCTCAGCCAAAGTTCACTTCTGGTGGCAGGGCTGTCCCCAGCTGCACCAGGCACGAGGCTGGGACACTGAAGACCTAGCCAAGCCCCGTCACATCCATTCACACTAGTTTTTGCATACAGTTCAGGACATAAATAACTTGCTACATATTCCTGGAGACTCACCTTTGCTGCACGCCGTGTATGCTGCATATCCTGTGCAGGAGCACAGTAGCACTCGCCTGCACGAGGATGTTTACAAAAGACAGCAGGGAAGCGCCTGAGGTGTAATTTTCTCATGAAGGAGGGAGCTCATTCCCTTAGGCCCACAGAAATTTCTTTAATTTCTTATGGTTTAGGAGACGTCCTTACACAAAAAACCCACGCAAAGAAACAAAACTACTTTCATTAACAATGCAGAGAAGTGAAGACATTTACAACACTGGAAGCCAGCTAAAAAAAAAAATAAGATCCAGTTCAGATTTAAAGCACTGGGAATATCCCAAGTTAATGCATTCATGTGAACATGTTTCCCAACAGAAATCCGAGGTGAAGAGAAAGCACCCAGAAATCTGGGGTTCCGTCCTGTCTTTGCCATTGGCTTTCTAGTGACCACCAGGGCGTCATCTGCTCGCTTTTCCTCTTGGCTGCTGTGCACTGCAGAGGCTGAGCAAGCTCGGCGTTCAGACTTCACTCAGTCTCTGAAGTCTGGTGCTGCACCACAGAAATCTTCAACTGGCTCGAACCGGGAAACAACGGCCAGGAGAAATCCCTCAGCTGAGTGGTTCGATGTATGGGACAAACACATGCTGAGAACATGATGAAATGCTTGTCTACCACCTTGTGCAAATGAAAGAGCTGTTGATGTAATCAGGGTCATAGCTGAGGCTGCCAGCATAAGAGGCGAAGGGTTTTGCTGGCCAATCTTATCCACGAGGCTGGAAACTGTACTAACCCGAGTCACGGGTCCTGCCAGCTTCGGGCTCAAATGTGTTATAGGAAGAGCATGGAAGAGCTTGCTTCCTCTGTTGCCCTGCCACCCGTAGTGGTGCAAAAGCCTTCTGCCCCTCCAGCTCTCAGGCTGGGGCTATTCATTAAGGATCAAAAGAGGGAGGGGAGGAGAAAATGTGTATGATTCTTGGTATCATCACAGCACATGCTGAAAATGAGATCCTTGGAGGCAACGGCAGCAGCTTGTATTTACTCAAATTAGGGCAGTGGTTTAATGCATCAGAGCCTTTCTGATGGATCACGACAATTTATGGTGTGGAACCATTATGGTGGAAATGATGGGAAGGATCCATCGTCGCAGAGATGCTGCTCCAGGTGTCTGTGTAGCCTGGAGCAATTATTACATGGCCCCTTGACATGGTACCTCCAAACAGCTCCATTGTGCCAGGATTTGCATGTTATTAACCTGCTCAGCATTACTACATCAGAAGGAGTAGAAAACAAAAGGAAAATAATGTCCCCATTTGAGCTTGGGCATGGTAGACTATTTTTCAACCTTGGCAACATTTTAATTTCTATCAAAGAAAAACAGTTGCTTTTGTGTTGAGTGGAGAAACCCTGAAGATGAACATGCAGCATGAATAAAAACAGCAAAACCTTGGTAGTTCTGCACTTAAGAAAAACAATACTTGGGCCATTTGAAACAATAAGGGTTTGCTCCCAGCTTGAGATTTTGTTTGACAAATTTCAGAGAGAAGAGATTTTTCTCTCCCCCTCCTCTAGCCCTGAGACATACTGCAAAAAAATGCGTGCACACGAGCCATTGTCACTGGGAATGTACCAGCCTTCCATTAACATTGCTCTCCATAGGATGGCGGTTGGCAGGAGTGCTCATTTTAAAATCCAAAGGCTCATGTCTAGTGCTCCAGCCCTTATTCCCCTGAGTTTTTTCAAGCCACTTGAGCCACTTGTCTGGAGCCTGCTTGCTTTGATCTCCTCCTGCATTGAACGTGTCTGGAGAGAGCTCTGCAAGGGGAAAGCATGAATCGAATCGTATGCTCCCATCTCAAATCTTGCCCATTGCAAAGCCATACCAGGAAATTGAGGAAATGTTCCAGGTTTAAGCTTTCTACCCTTAGCCAGAAATTAAAACCCCTTCATTAATCCAATCCTAAATCTCAACTAGCTGCTGCTTAAAGTGGTAATAAATATTTCATACCGATTGTGTTGCGTTCCTTGCTGTGTTTATTAAATGGAGTTTCTCATAATTCCAGTTATTCATTTTAATAGGTCAGGACTTGGCTGTGATTTAAACAGACCACTGAGGAAACAGCCGTGGTTAAACATTGTAACAATATGGATTATTAATTTAATTGGCCAGCTATTACTTGTTTTGACTCTGTGCTAACACATTTAGCTCAGTCTCTTGTGGCCTATAAACCACAAAGGTCATGACTTCAACATTCAGAAGAATGGGAAAAAGAGAATCAGGGCTGAGATTATGAGGAAAAATAGAGAAACAGTGTGGGGAAGACAGAGTGGGGAAGGCTAAGGGCTTGCTGGAGGCAGTGCAGGGCAAAAGGGGATTTATTTAGTAGCTCAGCAATAGAACATCCTCTAAACCACCAGCCAAACTAGCAGTTTCTTTCAGTCCACATCCCTCTGAGGTGATTTCAGACAGTGATTTTTACCTGTACGTATAAAATGATGGTATCCCCACATGTTTAGTAACACCTTTACTTTATTTCTGAATTTTTCTAATATAGTTTAAGATATACCATGCAGAGAGCTCACATATGAATAATCAGCAATAATATTTATAAGTGTGTTTAAAAAGCCAATCAGGCACCCCCTCCCTGGATGGTTTTACTGTGCTTTTATTGAAAACAATCTCATGATGCTAGTTAGATACAGTGGGGTGAAAAAGCACATTCCAAAGGGCATGCTAGCAGAAAGGAATAGTCACGAAAAAATGTGGGGTTTATCTTCTGTGCACAACAAAGGTAGTGCAATTTATACCATAGACTGCTCCATTTGAAAGGGGTCAAATCTTTCCATTGATTTTTTATGCAGAACTCTCATTGACTCCTAATAGGAGTTCTGTGCATTGAATAGCAGCAGGATACGACCCCATATTTGTCTTGGCAACTGTGTGCACAAATGTGGCGGTGGGCAATGTTTCCATATTCATGCCTGTGCCAAGTATGTTCAGTGTTCAACTTATAGAGGTGCAGAGACCCTACCATGAAGGAAACTGTAAGTACAAAGGGTAGACAGATATATTAGGCAGACAAGCAAGCAGGTATGAGTCTCCATTTTCACTGTTTCTCATCTCTCGTGTGCCTTGGAATCTGTAGCTGTTCCTGTAACAAACTGCACAGGCCAGTAAGTTGAAAGAACACAGCCCAAAACCTTTGTCTGCAACTGCGGGCTCCAAACCATGCAGCTAACATGGGAAATGTAGCATGCATGAATATAGCATACATAATCAGTAGTAACAGCTGCCCAGACAAGTTGGTGGGATTCCAATGCTGTAAGACTTCTTCCATCCTCTCTCTCCTATCCTCCCTCACATAGCTCAACCCAATTTTCCAAGACACAGGGACACGGGGAAGAAAGACACAGGGAAGTAAAACGCAAAGGTTTTCTTCAGGCTTGAAAGCTTTTTCATGGTGTAGAAAAGAGCCAGGTGGAGAAAAATTCTCTGCATCTCTTCTTCCTGTTTTTTTCACCCCTCCTCCTTTTCTGCCTCTCTCCCCCTCTCCCTGACCTAGCTTTGGCCCTGCTACCAGCCTTTCCTCACCGTGCCATCCATACTATCACTCTTACCCCTGTCGTGCATCCACAGTGGCCACGGCAGCCCAGCTCCCCTGCCAGCAGACTCTGGCCCTGCACAAGCTCCCACCTTCCAGCCCAGATTTTCTTGTTCAGGAATCCTCACCACTTTCTGGTTCTGTCACCTCCTGCCATGTCTCATTAGGCTTCAAACCCACTTGCTTTTTATCATTCTGTTCCCCATCATGCACCCTAAGTCTTGGCTCCTCTCCAGTGGTCTTTATCCCCTCTCTGAGCACCTTCTACTCCCTCTGTACCGAAGATCCAGTTTCCGGATTCAAACTCTCACTTTGCCTAGCTGGCAACACCAGCATCAACATCCTGTAAGGCAACTAACCCCCATCACCGGTTCAGGATATATTGTTTTTTGTGTGCATAGCAATACAGACCAAAGGTTAGGACTACGCTATATTCTGCCTCTTGCAGGAATCCTTTAAAAGCATCTGAGAATTCCTCACCCCATGTCATCAGGCTGTGTACCCCCTGGATTCCCCTGCTGCAATAGTCTAGCTCCACCACTCCTCCTGGCTCTGCGTGGCAGGCAAGAAACCCTAGCCTTGGTACACAACTACTCACCCATGGAACCATCCTTAAGATGCTGCAGGTGCCTCATGCTGGGGCCTGTATCTCTAAGTGTGGCTGACAAACAGGGCTTTCTTTTGTGGTGCCTAGCACCAGCAGCCCCTAAGGACAAGATACCCTTCCCTTCTTCTCCCCCACCCCCAGCCTTTGCACACAATACAGTATTTGTCATGGATTTGTTTTCCAGTACATGAAGAGCACAAAAACGCATGCTCTTTTATGATAAGGTAAGCAGAGTGACCCTGTAACATTCCACATCTGAACTCAGAACAGCATCTGCCTCACAGCTGTCCTTGTAGCAAGTATTTCAAAAACACAGACGGCAAAAAACAGCGGCAATATCTCATCGCCGATGTAGCTGCTTACAGCACAGTCCTCACCGTCTTCCAAATATCCGTGTTTGAGAGGTGACCTACAGCTGTGAAATTTGGATGCGGATTCCAACACCACCCCTTAATTTCAAGGATGTTCCAATATGAGTTTTACACAAAGCTTTTGCAGAGTTGCAGGCCAATTGCAAAATTTGTGGCTGGAGCTAGGTTCAGATTCTGAACACCCTGACTCACAAAGATTTCCAAGAGCTTTGGCTTGGTTGCAGTATTCATGTTCCTTATTACTTGAGTGCATTGACATATCCTCTAGGAGTCATGGACTAGGAGCCCACAGTGAAAGGCTCTGCACAAACACAGAATAACAATAAAGAAAAGAGTTTACAGTTCAGAGTCAAGAGATAGCTACAGAGGAATGTGTAAATGCAGGGAAAAAGTTAGACTGCCAACAGGATGGACAATGGCATCAGTGCAGTTGAGTTTTTAATGCTTATCCTGTCCAAGGAGAGTTCTAAGGGAGATTTTTGAAGGAGAGCAACTCAGCAGCTTTGCAGCATGCATGCAGAGCTCTTCTCAAGAACTGTAGGTATCTGCCATGAAAGTACAGCTATGGACATAGACATCTTGGACCAACTGGAATGAGAGGTGTTTTTGAGGAAATGAACAACAGGAAATGGGGGGAGAGGGAAGAAACCTTGAAGAGTGCTGAAGGCAGAGGCAAGCTGCTGCTACTTGCTACAATAGATAAGGAGAGGTAGTGGAGGAAGGCAAAAAAAAGTTGATGTGATCCATGTGATGAAAAATGAGCATCATTCAGAGTAAGTATGAGAGGAGATAGAGAAGGTTAGACCAGAAAAAGGGGTGTTGCAATCAGATGAGAAGAGCTTCAACAAGCAAATTAGTTGGGAGAAGAATATCTCAGAGAAGTTATGCAGAAAAGGTCAACAAAGATAACTTGGATGCAGGGTATTAAGAGAGCAGTCCAGCATAAGTTCAACTTGTGCTGAACATTGGACACCGTAAAGAGATATCACAGAGACACGATGAGATTTTAACTTGGATAGAAGGAAACAAAGCACAATGGAAAGAGGGATCAGGGAATCAAAGATGGTAGCTGAAATCAAACACAGATGCAATCGCTCAAGAACAAGACATGGAAAGAGGAGAGGGAGAAAACAAACGTAGGCTTACATGAAGATGAGGGATTTTGTTATCTGCATTGGAGGCACTTGACAGATCAAAGAGGTCGAAGGTGGAATAAGAGATTATGTCAGCAGGGACACTGACAGGAGATGTTTAGACTGATTGTTACAGGCGGAAGCTAAACCAGAAAAGGTGAACTCCTATGAGAGAAAAAATGGATATAAATGAAACCAGTTTACAGAGGGAGTTAGATGACAGTTGTCAGGGTGTCCTCATGTAAGAGCAATATAGTTGTTCAGTTTGTGAAAATCAGAGCCAAGCAAGAACAGAATGGATTTGTTATGGAGGAAGTCAGCCTTGTCACAGAATTTCCACCAGAGAAAGTCTGAAGCGTGAGATCAGGGCAGAGGATCTTGGGGTGATTCAGAGCAGGAGACTGGCGACAACCTTATAGCAGGAGAGAAGAGCTAATTGTCAGGGTGAAAGAGAGTGGCGCATGAAGAGAACCAACAGCTATCTAGAAGGGACTGAAGAGATCCAACAAAGAGAGAAGTCTGACAGCTGATGAGAAATTATCCTCTTGGTAGCTGGCCAACTCAGTTTTTGGTCACTGAAAAACTGAAGGAAGACATAAGCGCAAGGAAGCTCAGGGGCAGACAATGCAAGAGTCGCTGGGAACAAGGGCAGGGCATGGGACAAGGCAATGAAGGAGAGAGCCTGGTGCACACTGCAGAGTGACTGCAGGTAGAAGGGCAGAATGATGGTAGACACAGTGCTATTCAGAAAGGAAGAATGGAAACTGAGGGGCTGGGTGGGTCTTTCTACAAGTTATAGTTCAGTTTCCCTCTGTAGTCCTTCACGCAAGCTGCTTGTTACTCAACAGTTCTGCCCTACCTTGTGAGTCAGGCCTGGGGATCTCTGGCAGGTGTTGCAGGAATAAGGTCACAAACTCCTCCTCATCTTCTGACCTCATATGAGAGATCTTCCAAATAATAATGTGGCTGCAGAAAACCAGGAGAACATCTAATGGAAAGCATTTTGTTTTACCTCCAAGATTTCTCTTTCTACAAGATGTTGACAAAAATCATCATTTCTACATTCACAGATTTTTTAAAAGAGAAGGGACTGTTAGCTCATCTGGAGAAAGCCCTGTTGAAAGGTATAAAAAGGTTTGTAGTTGCATAAGTGTAACAACTCCTTCTTGGATGTCTTTAGGGGACTTAAGATGGGTGCTCCAAGCACAGCAGCGTGAGTTAGTACAGTCAAGCTCAATAGCCAAAGAACTGAGGATTATACTGGCTCATGTCTCCTCTGTTGCAGCACAGGTGGAGACCATGAAGTAAATTCCTTCATGGTGAAAATGGTCCCCCTTCGTTTTGGAAGATAGGTGAGGACAGAAAAAACATTGCAGAGCCCAGTAAAGAGCAGGTGCTGGCACTTTGCTTGTGTTAGCAAGAGTGATGCAATACTTAAATAAAAATAATGAGGTTGTTGGACACAAGACTTCATATAAAAAAACAACATAGAAAACACGTGTTGTCACATGTTTCCAATGCAAAAAACACCTGTACTCAATCGGTTTCATGAATGTTTACATGACTCTGAAGTTTAAATGAGCACGCAGTGCGAGTAGCCAGCGCACAGTGATTCAGGGTGAGTATCGCTGCGGGTGAGCAGCGAGTATTGCACTCTAAACACTTTGCGTGTTCTGCGGTGGGCCAGGGGAACATGCAGAGGAAATGCCTCATTTTGTGCTTCTTTGGGAGAAGGAATGAACCTATTGTCTAGTCCTCTGGGCATTAAGTACCTGACTCTGAGCCCAGTAAAACTGGTGGGAATCAGACCCCAGGATCTTGTTGACATTCTGCACATTCTGTGGTTTCTCTTTTGTCAAGATGCACACTGCTTTTGTGAGGCAAGAGGGGAAGGGAAGGAAAGAAATATTCAGAATTCTCTCCAAAGTCATTCACAGGAGCATTTATTGGTTTCGCTCTCTGTGTATAAACTTGCATGCGTGGTCTTGGGCAGGCTGGATCATTGGCTGCTGCCTAAGAGTTTACTAAACTGAGAACAATCTTTTGTTTCCCATGATAACTTGTACTTTGAAAATGGAATTCAACAACGCTGGCTTTTTTTTTTAAAAGAAAACAATTGTTCATTTGAAAATATGACACTAACAAAATATTTTACAACATAAGGACAGCTAAAAATGCATTTTCCAAACTTGACCATATCTCTTGGCAGATAGAGGAATATATGTTAACTCCACCTTAAAGAAGAGATTTAATCACTTGAAACTTGCTGGCAGTGTATATCCTGAGTAACACCAGGGCTTTGTACATTTACAAACACTATAAAATTAATTAAAACTAAGGTTCAAAAAAAAGCCAAGCCTGTAGAACGTATTCCGGAACATAGCAGAGAGCTGGTCTAACAGTGCTCCAATGGTTTGCTTCGAAGATAAGCAGCAACAACGGGTCATTACTTGGTTTTCATTCTTACCTGCCTCTGATTTGCCCCACTGAACATTTCTGAAACTGTTCTGACCTCTTTCCACATGGTGTACATATTTGTAGCTCCCACACATACACAATCTGTAGTTTTGCAAGACAACACATGAATATAATATTAAATTATCTTGCCTAAACAATTCAAATGGAGCTGAATTGCCTTGCTAAAATAAAAATCTGTGTTTGTAACTTCCAGTGATTAGCTTTCATCATATGCATAAAGATGTTCTCAGCAGAGGAGATCTTTCTACTCTTTCTTCTACCAGCTCCAAGAGATAAATCTGGACTCTCTAAAAAAGGTATAAAAATCCAAATATTTTTCCCCTTCTACATCCATTAATCAGGTTGAAATACCGGTATTTTCTAAATATCCAACTACCTTTGCAGCTCCTAAGCGATCTTTTTTTGAGTCCCCAACTTGCCTCACAAGCTCAGGATGTGTGGATTTGCAGATTCTGTTACCCCTTAATATTCATATCCATAGAAAAGAGTGACAGGTTTGGGGAAAGACCCAGAGAATTATTCCAGACTCTTCAACTCAGATTTCATTTCTTTTCTTGATAGTCAGCACCTGACTGTAATTCATTTTGAAAAGTTTAAACAGTACCTTCTATTTTTTGCTGACTTTGGAGCAAGGGCATTTGTCTATCCCTCATTAATCTTCATGTCACTTGCAAGATGGTCTAAAGAAACATCATACCTTCTGCTTTTGGAATAGATTCCCTAAATAGAGGTCCAGTGCTGTAACCCTTGTCCCCCCTAAGGTTTTGCTAATGACCTTACACCACTCAGAACAAAGATTATTAAACTGGGCCAGATGCTAGTTAGATGAAGAGAAGACGAAAAGTGGCACTAAAACAGAAGGCTTCTCCTTTGACCCCCCAGTAGAGAGTTTAAGGCATCAGCTTTCAGTGGGATTGACTTAACAGAAGCAGAGTGAGTTTAATGATGAGTGTTTTCCAAAATCCCACCTGAACATTTGCTGGTGTTGGATGGCATCATCAGCCGAGTGCTTCTTAGCAGTTTGAAAGGCTATTGATCCCTTTAGCTGTCCTGTAGCTACTACCTATGTGCTTGCTAATGTTGGTAGCCATTTACCTACTTGCTATTGCAAGAGGATAGGAACACATTCAATCTGAGGACTAACTTCCAGCCAAAGAGTGAGAACTTGTTAATATATTCCAAGAGTATCTCAAGTCCCATTTTTTTCCCTCCTTGGTCTCACATAATGTCTTCTCCATCCTCTTCACCCCTCAGAATTAAAGGCAATTAGATATGAAGGACAAGCCTGCACCTTTGTAGCTCCCAAACAAAATAGATATATTTCCTATGTAGGACTTTCCCTTGCTGTGCCCCACTTTTGGTAATCACAGAAAGAAACTCGGAGCAAAGAATCCCAAAATCAAGGCTTGGAGATTTCATAAGAAAAGGACTGAAGAAAGAATAATGACATAAAAAAATTACTGAAAAAAAAATGTACAGAGGAATGGCTATGGATATGTCTGAGGGAATCTATGTAATATTCTAGTACTGGAGAAAGGCAATGTTATTCTCAAATCTCCAAAAACTGACAAAACATATAAAAGACAGGACTGGGTGCACAGTTACTCCCAAGTGTATTACTATGAAGTTCTTCCAGAAGGGACTTCACTGGAATAAGAGACGAGTTTGTTAGCCCATCTTACAAGTCTGTCTAACCTCATATGTTCAATCTTCCTTTCACACCATCATCGAGCTTGCTTATTTCTGGATAACCACACTCTCTCACTGACACGGGAATATAAGAGTCAACAAAACACATATAGAAATGTTTCCTATCCGTTATGTGGTGTGGTGCCGGAATGTAACCCAGGATGTCACTGCAATGGGCAGTGTCTTCTTAAAGAAAACATACTCAAGAGATACATGGGTTAAGGACACTGCGAAGTGAAGGAACTGGCTATTACCAGTATATCAACTAAGGTGGACATGATTTGCTTCAGCTGGAAGTCAAGATAACTCAGCTCATCCAAATAGTACTGGGAGAAAAGGAGGTGAGAAGAAAAAGAGTTTTTACTACAGGCTTCTGAGTTTTGTCACTGAAACACTAGGGGATTTTGGCAAGTTAATACTGCCCCTATTTTCAAAGGGGCCTTTAATTTAAGACATCCAGCTTTCTGGGTGTCCAGCTGCAGAAAGGGGCAGGCTAGTTTACCAAGTGCCAGTCTGAGTTGCTGGGATGGGCAGGTGGTGCTGGGGAATCAATGTCAGGCCTTCTAGGAAACATAACATCAGTCAAAAGTGTCAGCCTCCACTACTCCCCGCCATATCCTTCTGCAATGATATTGAATGGCAAAGCCTCACGTAATTATACTGCTACTTGTAAAGTGCAGCGGATGGAACGCTACATCAGTGCTCATTGCTTTTATTACTGAGGGGGAAAAAATTCTCACAAGGAAAGGAGTGAATGAAATTCTGAGTGCTGTGTTACTCTGGTTAACTGCTGGGAATCTAATTATTTGAGAAGAGGTGCACTTAGCAAATCATTATATGCGGGCGTGAAAAATTGCTAAAGAATCCCCCCCTTTTCCTCCTCATATATCTTAGCCTTAGAAAAAGAAGGCAGGTAAGGGTACATTTAACATTCACAGTCTTTTATACTACTAAGTGAAATCAGAACAAAATATGGTAATTAATCCATTGTGCATTCAAGGATTCAGGTTTGAGCAGCAGATGGGAAAAGTTGTGGATCATAACCCCATGCAATATTTGACAGAATATCAGTCAAATATAGTTCACACATCTTCATGTTTCTGTCAGTCCCTCTTATCTAAAGTTAATTTAAAGTGACAAGAACTACATTAGCACTTTTCAAAGGGTAATGCAAACTTTAGAATATTCGCCTCAAATCAATACCCATTCAGACTCCTAAATGGTCAAACTGGCAAGTTCCTGAAGGTGATTTCACTTTGCTTTTATGCTAAATTTGTCATCTGTTGCTGGGGTTTATGCATTAGCCTTTAAATAAATTGGTTCAAAAGTGCCGTAGAGAAGGTGGTACCTGTTTATTCTGCACAACACTCTCACGAACACACGTGCACCCGCACGCAAAAGCTGTCTCAGAACCAGCGTCAAGGCAACACTGGCAAATCCAGTTGTGCAAAGTAATGTAGTCTGGATCTGAGCTTGTGGGTTATGTTTGACCAATTCTTTATACAAGAGGAGTACTTGGATGCCCTGCTTGGGAGTGGGGCACCTACTTCCATTTCACCACCGCAATAAAAGACAGTCCAAACGAGAGACCTCACGCAGGCTCCCACAGAAAGTCTGGTTCTGTGGACCTGGTGCTTGCAGCACACCACTGCTTTCCTGAAAAGTGGAACATTTGATAGAAACGGTGATTCCTCTCCTTTTTTCAATCAAAATAGCCTTCATGAGCAAATGCACGTGCACATCTGCGAATGTATGCTCATGTATTTTTGTGCCTGAGTTGGGTGTGGGACCACAGCAAAGTCCAAATCCCCTGATCTAATGCTATTGCTGTGCTGGTTGCTTGTGCTTCTGCTTCTTGCGTTTGCATTACCAAATAAGAGATCACACCCTGCAGGGCTCCACAGAGCTCATCTCCAGGGAAGGCGAAAGCACTTCTTGGCATTCGGGCTGCACACAATCCCGATATCATCCCCCTTCCCCCCCCGCCCCATTACAAATGATTTAAGGTAATCAGAAAATGAGAAACATAAGGTAAACACTATTTAGTCTTTATTGCCTTCTGTCCCTAAAGCATAATTTGGTCTTGCCTCTGGAGAGTTGCCCAGCTCAGCCCTTCTGGACACACACAATCACCGGCTGGGATGTGTGTGTGTCTTCTGGAGAAGGTACAAAAGGGGAAGGATCACACCGATCGAAGGACTCCAGCTTCCAGAGTTTGCTGGGGCTGAGTCACATGCGGTTTGTAAGGAGGCACAAAGCCCACCAGCAGCGGGTGGAGTGGGGAGGGGGGTGAGAACATCCAGTCCCTTCTCATTCTCCTCCTTTCTTTTCCGTAAAGCAAAACCTAAGATAATCACATCCCTGACAAGCCAGACTCCACCCCACCTCAAATCCCTTGCAAAGGTTGTGCTCCAAAAAGGGCGACGAGGCAGAACAGCAGGCCAGCCCTGGCTATTCATCATATGTGGAAGGGACTTAGATATTGTAAGATGGATGAATGGATCAAATCTGAACGTGTGCCTGGCTCATTTATGGGACTGGGCGAAAATGCAGCAGGAAAAATAGCTAACAAAAGGGTCCCAAAAGAAAAAAGCTAAAATAGGCCAGACACACTTTTCCTCATGATTTCAAACCTGTGTTAATTTTGCCAAGGTGTAGCAAGACACTTCAGTTCTTGGGCAGGGTGTGGGTGATAACTTGTTGAGCTGCTCAACTAGAAGGACTCAGTTTACTCATTCCAGGTGACAAAAATCCTTGCTAAAAACTCACTGCCACCAGCATCTTCCCAAAGGGCTGAACTGGATCCTCTCGGTGCCTTGGGCTGTAACGATGAGGAAGATGCTTCACCGTGGTGACTTTCTGTGTGCAGTAATTTAACCACTAGAATAAAGAAAATCTTGTCTTCTACTTCTTGACAAAAAGGCTTGACTGGAAAAAAGGTTCTTTTCTTTCAGAGCCCTGATCTATGAGTATTTTTAGGTTCACGTGAAGAGATTGTGTGCCAGCTGTTACCACCTGATGTAACCAGGGAACCTTGTTTTTTTGTGTCCAGTCATATACACCAAGGTGACATACACACAGTTCTTCTTTTCAGCATGGCATTATGTTTATGCAAATGTCTATATTTGTAGAAAAAAGAAATAGTAACAAAACCACCAACATGCAAAACACCTCCTGGAACCAGATATGCCCTGCACTCCTCTGCTTGTTCTCCCCTTGTACCTCCTCATTGCCCGTAAACCCAAAGTGGGCTCTGCTAGACAGAGGAAGCAATGAACAGCTGGAATCAGGCCACATATGTTCTTCATGGTTGGACTCGATGATCTTAAAGGTCTTTTCCAACATAAATGATTCTATGATTCTATGATTCATAGACCACTTGCATGCAGCGCAAAGTGGCACCAGCTCCCAGGTGCCCAGGACAGAGGAGCTCCAAGCCGCAGGGACCTTGAGCTCCTCTTGCCCTTGGTGGGTTTTCCATATGAAACGCGGACATCCAAACCAGGCTTACTCTCTTAGTTTTTACCCAGGTGTGCTCTGGCGGAGGCTGCATGCTCCTCTGGGCTGGCCAAGGGCTGTCTGCCACTCACATGCTTTGGAAAAACTGTCGTGTGCTGCTGCTGCTCCCTGGGAGACTGGGAGGATGGCCAGAAATAAAAGGAATCTCCTGCAGGAATCCAGGAGCCAGCCCACACCTGGGACCTCAGGAAAGCCCAGAAAAAAAATCCCTGATGCTGCTGCCGTTGAGTTCCCTCCCTGCAGGCTGGCCAGCAGTGCTCTTTGCTGCCCTGGCTGCACCGGCACCCCGTGCTGCTCTTGGCTGTGCCCCATTTAGGGTTAAACAAGGCAAGTTTGCAAAGGACTGACTTGTTACTTGATGCTGGAGCCCACAGGGAGCTTTTCTTCTGCCTTCTTCTCCACCCATTCTTTGTACCCCAGACCCCTGTGATATCAGCTGATGAAGCTGAGGCCACCACTGGCAATCCCAGACACTGGGAATTATAAATCTGTTCTCCTCCTTCCCATCTCTCCCCTACAGGCAAGCATTTAGTGAGGGACACATTAGAAATGAGGAGCACATCCCAATTTGGGGGTTAAACACTGCTTTTCCTTTCATTCAGGAACTTGTGCTACTTTACTATGCTATTCTTGACATCAGAACTATAGCGATCTGTAAAGCAAGAGCAAAATTATTCTTCTTTTCCTCTCTGTAGCTTGATAGAATCACGTATTTTCCGCAAGACACTGCCTCCTTTTGAGGTATGCATTGAAAGCAGCCATACAAAATGCTATGGAAAACTGTGCTTGCATTTTTCTCTAGTTACCTCTTTCCTAAGATACACGAAATGAGTGAAAATCAATGTGTTCTCCTTGCCCTACATTTTCTATGCGATTTCTCAAACTTTTAAAGCCTGCTAAGAGAACCACACCGCAGGAGGAAAGCACATCATCCTGGGAAGACTGGTATTGCCGGCAGGGCTGGCAGCAGAGCTGCAGAGCCATCCAAGCAGGTCACCCCCTGGAGCGAGAGCCATGAGCTCCTCCAGCCTCTGGGGCTGCCCAGGAATGGAGCTGGCACGCTCCCTCCTCTCAAGCAGACCACGGCAGCAATTAATCGCATAGTAATGCAAGGATGCAATTAGAGCCCGGCCAAACACAACTTACCCCCTCTCTGGGCCTCCAAATTCGGAACATTTTTAGCTCAGCAGTTCACCCAGTGAGAGTTGACCATGGAAGAGCATCTGACACCCTTGCCAGCACCGCCATGCTGCTGTCCTCTTATTCCGCGGGTGAGAGGAGTTGGGTGCTGATGCTCTTGAGCAGACACTTGGATGTCTTCCCACTCTGTTTTGCCAATATTCTCATTCAGGTTTGTTTTCCTGACAGCACTTCACCCTAGCAATCTTTATCTTTCTTCCAGGTGGCCTTTTAGATGGTGTAACTCCCTGAGTTTATCCTTCAACCTGCTATATTTCAATTATGCCACTTATAAAGAACGCAGACTACTTACATATAATTTGCTTGTTTGTTCTCCCTTTGCTGTTCCCTGTGCTCTCTCTTACTTTTTATCCTCAAGCAGTGAACTACCCAGACCAGGGCAGTCCTCCGTGGTTGTTTGGAGATAAGCTGAGCACATAAAATCTTATGATTCTGGGTCCATCATCTCCCCTTCCCCCCATCTCACCACAAATGGACTCTATTACTAATCATAACTCACAGCCAACATCTCTTTGGTTTTAGAGAGGAAGAGATTTTCAGCCTCGGGCAAAAGACATCCAGTCTGATCATGAGAGATGCTGAAAGCTACGGGGGTTGCTGGCTCATAGTATCACTGAGGATATAGTCCTTGGGGAATAACTTCCCTGCTCATCTAAGTTTTCTTTCATCCAAAATTCAGGCCTGCCCTGTCCCAGTTAGCTGAATAAAATCTTTAAAAGTAAAAAATGGTTTTGGGTGCCTCTGGTGGGGTTTTTTTGGGTGCTGAGCACCGTGGAGGGAACGTGATTTCCAGACATGGCTGAGCAACTTACTTTCTGAAAAAGAAATCTCTTTACACATCCCAAGCTGAGCACCCTGCAGTGCAGGAATCTGAAATCTCAGGTCACTTTTGAAAATTTTCCTAAAACACCTCAGAACAAAAAATAATGTGAAAATGTTGAAGTTCCCATCAGATATGGAATTTGGTTCCACCTTCTCCGCTACAAAACCCCTCTTATTTTGGTGTCTTGCAGCATTTAAAAATATTGAAGAAAGACAATAAACGTGTAGAAAGCAAAGTTTTACTATGGCTGAGGTAGAGGTCTGCTACCTGCACTCTGCTACCCTGTCCACTGCTCCCCTTCAAAGCTGGTGGAGGAAGCTCTCCCAGCACACCAACTGCACGTGTTTCTGTACTATTTACACCTATATTTATATTCTCTTAATTACTTTGTATCATATACAGTTTTTAAAACCTTTCTTTTAGTAACAAAGCTTTCCATGTCACTTTTGTCTTCCTTTTAAAAATAAACAACTTAAAAGAAGGCAAGAACAGAAGATTAAGTAAATTAATTAGAAAGCTACTTAAAAGGCTTTCAACGTCTCCTTCTTGCAACACTAATATCTAGATTTCTTTAAAAAGTAATCATGAGTTCACAACTCAAATTAGCACCACCATATATATTAAGGGAGGTCTGGCTCCGGAGGTATGACATTTGGACCCATCTCCATAAAAGAGACAAACCACATTTGGTTTAATTTTCTTTTCCTTTCACTGCATTTTCCTCTAAGTAGCTGGCGACAGCATTTCTATTTTCAGATTCAATGTGGCATGCACGCTTTGGGTTATTCAAAGAAAGGAAAGTTGTGCATCTTTATGCACCAGGTGTAGCAAACATGGGGCAACGTGCTGCTCAGCTGTCAGGAAAGGCGTGAAGAGCTCGGTCTCCGAAGCAGCTGGCAGGTGCCCGCGTGTTGCTCTGCAGGCACAGAGGGATGGGGAGACGGGTAGGGGATGCTCAAGTTAGTAGGAAACAGAAAACACAGACAGACACAACTGAGGCCAAGCTTTGAAAGGACAAACCATAAAGGCTACAGACGGATGTCTTAGCCAGGAGGCATGGAAAAGTATGAAAGTAAGAAGCAATTAGGAGTATTTGTCATAAGGAGCATTAGGAAAGAGAACAACTTTGACAACCTAACCTGTGGCATGTAGGCAACTTGTGGCTTGTTGTCACTGAAGCCAAGGTGCAAGCGGCACCATTTTACAAAAACCCCAACTTCTTCCCACTTCACTCCCTCAGGGCCCCATTCAAGTCACTGGAGAAGACGGCAGCTCTGCACTGTGCAGTGCGGCACCTCCTCTCCTTCACGCTTGTTTTCTGTTGGGTGGAAATACTCCAGCTTCTCACCATGAGGAAGAGAGGCTTTGAGCACAAAGGCTGGATGAGACTTAAGAGCATGCAATATTCTTTCCCCTGATTAGTGAAGGAGAAGGCTGAATCTGTTCCCCTCATCAGTGGCAGTCCAGACTTCCTCTGCTTTCACCTGCAGAGTAACCGTGCCTGCTGTGTTCGCCTCTGTCCTTCTTGGCAGGAGTGGTGGGGCATTTCCCCAATCTAATTTTAGGAATCTTGCCCACGTATCCCCGCTGCCTATAGAAGGCACCTCAGATCACTAACCTGCTAGCTTAGTTTCCCTGGGTGGGAACCTAAAGTTGCATCGGACAAGTCTGGGCCTGGATGATGAAGCCCAGTGTCCCTTTGTGTCCGTTAGCAGAATTATGCAGGCTCCTTGCACCTCCTCTGAAGGATCTCACTTTACTCACCCGAAATTTGGCTGAAAAATCAATACAAAAGGACTCTATTCTCCAAGCTGGTGTCTTAATGAAGTTCGGAGCAACACCCCTATTTTGGCCAATGAAAATGTCTGAGGCCATAGGAGATGCTCGCATCTCCCAAAGTCCTTTGAACAAGGAGCCCCAACAAGTGGAGAGACCAATTTGAGCAGAATTTTTAGTAGCACTGAGAAATTTAATTATCTCAAATTTGTGAGGAGGGTCTAATCTTGGTTAAAAAAAATATATATATATTCCCCGAAATATTATTGAAAAGGTATAAAATAAGATTAATGGTGAAGTAAATGTGTGTGTGTGTATAAGCATGCTACAGAATTCTTTTATCTTATTGAAAGACATTTGATACTTATTAAAAGATTATTGCTTTAAGGCATATTTTGATTTTCTGCCTAAGACTGTGTGGCAAGTCTTGCTACTGAGATAATAACAAAGAAACCTTAAACATGAAAAAAATACCCACATGAAAGATAATATGTTCCCTATTAGTACTGGTATCATTTTCTGTGGGATTACTTCTCTCCAAATATAACAGAAGTTTAAAAGTAAAAGCCCATTTCTAGTAAAAAGAGACACCACACGGTAGGTTTGAACTTTTTTTTTGGTATTCAAACCTGCTGGTGTGTGATACTTCATTAAGCAATTATCAAGTGACTATTTACTTCAAAAATTTATTTACAGTTTCAAGATCTATGCTAAGGAGAATACAATCAACCCTGCTGCATATATCAAGACATACAGAGTTAGACAAATCTATTAGGCATGCCTCAACAATGCTTTTAAAACTTGAGAAAGCTACGCTTTTTTCTGCTCTTAGATGAAAGCATTTTGGGGAGCCGAAGAGCAATCATGTGCAATTTTAGAATGATTGAAACCTTTTAGAAACTTGTATATGTATTTGATGTATTTTTTTATATATATATATATATTTGATGTGTGTGTGTTTTTACTTTGGTGTTTCTAGTCTCAGTTTACAGCACCTTGCTTTCTGCCTTCAGACCTTGCAGAAAGCTGGAGAGTCAAGCATAACGAGGGTAGAAGAAAATTTCAATCAATAAGACGACACAGCTCCTTTTAGCTGCAAAACTGTTAGTTTAGAGGAGCAATTTAATTTTTATTGAAGATAATTAAAGTCCATTTGAATTGATCTAGGTGCAGGAGACAATAACCTTCTTCGGGGGAAAGGAAAACAATTACTGTAAATAAAACTAAATGAACAGCATGGAAGCAAAAGACAATCCCAAATTTACAGACCCTTCCTAGTGTACAATGTACTGAAGTTTAAATACCACGTTAATAACCTCCTGAGCAGGGAGACATTTTAAATACATGCCTGATTAGTGAAATGGCACATACAATTCATTTTCCTATGAAGATGTGCAAATATATTATTTACTCAGACGCATTTACGCATTAAGATTTAGACGCATATTTTCTGTGTTATGACCTACACTTATTTCAGCAACATCCATCACCAGAATAACTGTGCTGCCTGTATGAACACGTATATACTCATTTGTATGAACATCGATGAGCAGGTTATGTGGAATACATTTAGAAGAAAAAATAAATAAATAAAGCTGTGATTTTTTTTTCTCTTTTTTTTTCTCACAGAACAGAAAGGTTAAGGGATCACTGAGTGAGGCAAGAACTTCTTTGGCATTAGAGGGAGACTGCAGATCAAGAGAATATTATTTTAATAGCAAAATAAAATCTCTTTTACATTCAGTACTTCCTTTGTTTCATCCAGGACACTAGGCATTAGAAAAGGGACACAGCCCTAGGAATGTAGCAACCCAAACCCCATTAAACATGCATGGGGAAGATTTCCAGCCTGCTGTGCAGGGAGTTACATGCCCAGGCTCTGTTAACAACAGTAATTGTGCATATAATTTCCTGTGCGTTGCTCTGAAAATTCACCCTACAGACTTTAGCTCCATGTCAAGTAACTCAGCAGCCATTTATTATATTCTGAGGGCGGAAACCAGAACTTTGAAACTGCAGGATGGAAGCGGTCGCCTTTGCTCTCCTCCCTTTCTCACACTTCTCCCAGTCTTGATCAACCAAAGAGAAGCTCTGAGGACCAGGTCCTCAGGCAAAAGGGGAGTGCATCTGCAAAGGATGCAGGGTCTCCTGTGTGGTGATAGCTCCCTGTACCTGGTCTGGGCTCTGCAGGACTCGTGTTGGTCCATGTTGGGGTCAGCAGATGTCTGCTTGCAGACAGACCTCTCTGGACCTTGGTTTCACCTCTGGGGACCTTGCAGAGGCCTGGAGGGGTAGTCCACGTGTGGGTGGCCCGTGGAGGAAAGGCGCAGCTGCAGTGTGGTGCAGGGCTCATACCCACAGGGGCCAGAACCGGGGACACCTGGCAGCTCCCACATGGTAGAAACGAATAAGCTTGCCTAAAGTGACAGACTCAAGGTGCTTCAATAGAGGGTTTGAATCAGACTGTTAAATCGCGAGTGGCTGACCCCAGAGAACGGGCTGGTGCTGAGGTCCTCCCAGGGATTCTGGATAAGGGGAATCGCTAAGAAAAGTTACCAGGGCAGAAGGTGCAAGTGAAGCTCTGAGAGGAAACGTTTGGAGTAGGAAACCCAGCTGAAAGTGCCCCAGTACCAGGCATAACTGTGAGGCATGCCAACCACCCACAGCTGCCCTGGAAAGCTCAGAGTTTTATGGGACCGGACCATAGAATAACCGAAATAAAAACTTTCTGTCCTGGAAAAGCAGGAAAATGCCAAGCTGCCTTCCCTGGCAGAGAAGCAATTAAAAGTTTGGCTCCATCTGCTCACAAAAGAGTGAAAGCAGAAAGCAAAATGGAGACTAGATCTGACGACACTGCAGAATCAGGGCAAGCCATGAAGGTAATTTGCTGTAGGAGACCACTGGGCTCCAGAAGATCTTACAGTGAATGACGTTGAATAAGACCACCCCCATCCCCATCTAGTCCTCTGTACTTGGATACCAATTAAAAAAAGTACACAAATTAATGATCCACATAAGGACGTACACACTCAAGCATACAAACCACCAGTCTGACCACGAAACTAAAGAATCCCATCTTCTCCATCATGCTCCTCACCAATCCACCCCCTCAGCCGCTCTCTTAGCGCCAGAGGGAAAGGACGGGGGGAAAAAGCAGAACAAAACCAAGATGGTCTTGGCACAGTGTGCCCACAAGGTTAGGCTGTGATCCACTAATGAATAAGGTTCTCCAGGGAACAATCCCACATCAGTAGGTGGAACGGCTAATCTAATAGGTTTCTTCCATATCTAAATTCGATAATGGTGTAACTTGCAGCAGGGAGCATGTGATCACTCTTTGAATAAGCAGTGGGAGGGGAAAGGATATGTTTAATGGCCAGAATTAGTTTCCTTACATTGGTTTCCTGAGCCATTGTGCAGAATATGCAGCCTAAGAGTAGTGCGAGACTTTTTTTTTTTTTTTTTTTGATTTTGAAATGGGTACACATCAAATACACCCATCCCCCAGTCACAAGAAAATTCTCGCCACATGCTTCTGTCCTCCAGACTTACACAGCATTTTATTGTATGGAACACATCAAAAGGGTTTGGTTCCCTTGTAAAAGTTTTACAGGAAAATCATTGAAGAGCAGTGTAACTTTTTTTTTTTTTTAAAATTCAAAACTAGAACCAATATTCTGGATTCCCACACTTTGGTGTGGACTCAGAGAGAGCTGTGCTTTTCTGTACAGTAGAGCAGAAATACAGACCCTGTATAATTAGAATTGCAGTCATGGCCTGTGGGATCTAGTGATTTGGACATATTTTATTTAACCAGCTTAGTAAAAGGTAATATTCAGCAGCTGTGATCTATAGCAGAATTACAATTTTCAGGGTCAAGGAGGGATTTTGATATTAGGAGGTTGGGCAGAATTGCTGTAAAATCTCATGAGCTGTCGTTAAAAATAAATGAGAAAATAGGTTATCCAAGAGTCATTGTAAGGGAAAAATCAATAGGCAGTGTCTATTCACTTGGGCTATCAAAATCCTTGAAATTTGAACAAAAGTTTCACGTTTAGTGTGCTGTAGGTTTTGAAATGTAAGTGGTGAATGCTCTGTGGGTACAAATTCATTGTGCTGTGCATTCAAACAAGGAGAAACCCTTCTGAAGTTCTGGAGTTCTCTATTAAGATAGTATAGTTCCTTCGTCACTAAGTTAGACATGTAGAACAGTTGCCAGCAAAACTTCAGAAGCAATTTTAGCTAACTGATGACAAACTCTCTCTTGGAAAGATATCACGTTTCTTTATCTCACCTTGCTCCTCTGGGGTTCCCTCCCACCTCCGGCTCCCGGCAGATGCAGAACGGGGCTGCAGCCCTGGAGCCCAGGCAACTTTCTGCAAGCACACTCACCTGCTGCGAAACTGCAAACAATGGAGATTGGAAATGAGCATTATTGATAATTTGGAGCAGTACACATAATTGATATGGAAAGGGAGTATCATCCTCATTCAGAAACAATTAACTTCCCCCTCCAACACAGCAGTTCAAAGAAGCCTCAGCCTTTTAAATATGAATGAGTATAACTTCAAAATATGCAACTATTAGCTGTTACAATATACACATGGAGTAGGATTTTTTTTTTTTATTCATGTAGCTACCAAATTTAAGTGTGCCGTGGATGCAGATGGGCAGGCGCACAAGTCGCGCATGGACTCTGAGCAGTTAGAAGTGGGGAGGGGAAAATGAGAGATACACACTGCTGTCGGATCGCAGTATTTTATTGGAGCCACAGCCTTGTACAACCCAAAAGTCCAGTTAATTCTTGGTTCAAGACAGATGACTGAGACTTTACAGAATGTACAAGAATTAGCAGACAACACTCATTGCAAACAGACATCCAAAAAGAAAAACCTTTCCCCAAAGCTCAACCACACCGAG
Source organism: Ciconia boyciana (assembly GCF_034638445.1). Taxonomy (NCBI): domain Eukaryota; kingdom Metazoa; phylum Chordata; class Aves; order Ciconiiformes; family Ciconiidae; genus Ciconia; species Ciconia boyciana. The sequence continues at coordinate 56,694,265 of NC_132941.1, read as the reverse complement.
GACCTCAACAGACTCTTCTGCAGAAGCCCGATGAAGATTTGTACATTGTTAATTTGATTGCAGAGGGTGCATGTTAAATAGAAAAGAACTGAGTTTGTCACTGTCATCTGAATCCATTCAGTCAGTGCAACAAAGGTATATTTAACTAAAATATGAAACAGACTTGCTAACACCGCATTATTTTCTCAGGCTTACAAAGTTAAAAAAAATATTAAACTGAATATAAATGACTTAGAGCATTTTTTATGACACCCACAGCCTAAGTGATCCAGATAATGTAATCTAACCATCATTAGAAACCATGAAATTACAATTCCTCCGGGATGGATATTTATCTCTCTGTTACATACAGAAAGGCGATTAATTAGTAGCTCTTTCAGTGTTTAACATTACTGTGTACTGAGGCTGATTAAAATCTAACTATAGAACAGTTATCATAGCTAACACGTAATCTGGGGAAAGTTTAGCTGGGGCACGAAGAAGCACCTTAAAAAGAAAACTTAAAAAAAATGTACTCTTAGAAGTAGGTAGCCTCAAAGCCAAAACCCAGGCTTCCTTCTAATTCCTATTACACACAGTAATCATGACAATTACTGAGATTTCAAAACCTCAACATTAAAAACAACTAAACCCACGTCAAATATTTTTGCAAAGTGGTAAAATTCACAGAATACCCATTCATTTTTGAGGAATGTATACAGCGCACAGTCATGAAGTGAATCACACAGCAGTGTCTTGAATGGCTTATTCTGAAATTTAAATGGGAGCGTTTGCTGGGGCATGTGTGTGTGTACCCTACACAGACAGCACAGCGTGCACACGCCGCGTGGGCTAAATTCATATTTCTGGTGTAATTTCACTGGCTCGCGTGGAACGCACCGAAGATGTGTCAATGTGTGTGCGCAAACAGTTTCCTCCAGGATCTCACGAGGAACAAGAGGACATGGATAATTTCACTTGGGGAGGAATAAACAGAGGCAACTTTATCAGGTTTGATTTGCAGAGCATTCCTACTGTGAATGAAAATATTGGAGGAATTTCATGCAAGGGCAGCTGAAATACCAGAAAAATCCCAAATCACTAGTCGTTATTTTGAAAATAATTTCCTATTTTGGCATCACTGTACCTAGCTATGCGCACTAATAGGTTTGGGCTGGTTGAGAAGAGGGAAGAAACTTTAAAAGCAAATGTGAACAGCTCAGCAAAAAGACCAAGGTAACCCTGGTTTTATTTCATTTTTTGAAACTATCAGCTGAGACCACAAATCAGTATTGGACATAGATAGTATTTGAGTGAGGATACACAGAAAGAAATTAGAAGTACTTTTAAAATGAAGTGTAAAGAAAAGACACTTTACCACCCCCGGACCCCCCCAGTTCAGGTCCCAAAGAACTGAGCCACTTATTCCTAATCCTCTCCATTGTGTCGAGTATTGTGTAGATGCTGCTCTCTTCTGGCTGCCTACACAAATTTTAATATGCAAAACGTTAATAAAAAGTGAAATAAAAGGCTGAGAAAAATCAAACATGGCCTCAACGTGCAGGGTAATGGAGGCACCTCTGAGGCCTTACTGTGGAGAGGTGACCCACGCCCAGCCGCTTCGTAGTTCTGCTCCAACACCACACTGACCAAAATTCCCCTCCTGTCTCCCTGCATACGTCACCCAGGATGGCCCAAGTTCGTATTTTTCAAGCTGGAGATGGCCAGCGCCATCTCCTGCAGGCACCTGTCAGCCGTACCACGCAGGGCAAGGGGCACGGCCGTTAATCTGCTGGGCTTGCGCGTTTAGCCATTTCGCACTTCATGACAATCTGAGTAGCCATAGCTCAGTTCCATATTCTTACAAAAACAAGGACAACTGAAACCCAGTGAGAAGATTAAAAAAAAAAAAACCCACCCAAAAACTTTTAAACTCTCAAGTGACCATTGCATCAGCACATGGATCCTTGAGCCTACCCAGCACAACCAAGCTACCCAACCAAGCATATCACTGGTCACATACCCCCTGCCTCACAGAAAGCAGAGGAGGAGCAAGATTCCTTTGAATAGGTTGGAGGTAGGAAATAAGAAGTCACCATGGCATCCCATTGCTCCACTGTGGGATGCAACAGGGTAGGACATTACTGGGGTCCAAGGTGACCCCAAGATGGCTGACTTCTTTCCACCCTCTAGCTCCACGGCAGCTCTATGCTACATATGTGTCCCTGTCAGGCACATCTGACCACCCCCTCAGCAGATTTCCTCAGGCAGATCTAATGGCTCTGCTGGGTCATTCCTGTGCTTCAGAAGAGGTGCTACGCTTACCGCTCCATCCATCTCATCTGCCCATGTGGTAATATCATGTAACTGTTGCCTGAGAAAAGGCTGTCCCAAGGGCAGGTGGGACCTGTGGGCAGCACGTGTTCAGACTGTCCATAGGCACCCAAGTCACCAGTATGAGCTTCAGGATAGCTCAGGCACTGCATGCAAGCCAAAATATCTCATCCTAGAGACAGGGGAAATCAACCAACACAGACTTAAACCCATGCTAATTTTTCGTCCTTCCTAAGGTTTCTCCTTAAAAGATAAAATTCATCTCTAACCCAAGAAGGGACATCTGGCTATGTTCCATGCCACTGAAGCCCCACCAATCACCCAGCCAGGACACAAGGCTTGGGCCGAAGCCTTATGAAGGTGAGAAGTATTTTCCCTGGCGAGAGACCAACCGCTTTTGGTGGAAGAGGATGCGAGCTCTGCTGCCACGCGTTCGTGTGGCACTGGTTTGCTTCTGCTGCGGGAAGAAGAGGAAGCACGGTCCTCGCGGCATCTGCGGGACTCGCAGGGATATCTGCTACAATTCATTAAGCAGCGCTCTAAGAAGTTACAATAATAACATTTCAACAGTTTCCAGAGGGAGTCTCAGAAACTACAGGAAAAGCCGACAAGTTTCAATCCATTTATCAAAGCACTTCAAGACAGATGAAACAGCAGAGCTGCTTAGTGAGGAATGTCTCCCTTTCAGGGTGTCCAGAGCATTTCAGTAAATAAAAAGCTCTTTAAAAATAAGTCAATACAATGGAATCCCTTTTGCCTTTTGCCAGCACTTGTATTACACTTACACCCAAATGACCCTCCTACCTATAATACTGCAGCATTTACATACACATCAAATGGGTGCTTTTCACTTACATAATACATTTAATCCAAGGATTACAGAGCATACAATATATTAAACATTACAACACCTCGTGAGGTAGGTTCGCATTAATGAAGTTGCAGCGGGTACACTGAGGCACAGGCTAGCTTTATGACTTGCCTGTGGTCCCACAGGCAATCAGCGGAAAAGTCATTAGGACACTCTGCAGACAAACGGCAGACACACATACGCACATACTGGTATGGGTAAAATGGACTAATCCATGTTTGCAAAAGCAACTTTAGCTACGCATCCGGAGACACTCAGGTCCTGATTTTCTGAGGGCAGGAGAACAAAAGGCAAATAGGAGAAGATAAAAAGAACGGAAAGCAAATATTTGCTGTTAGAAATAAGGGGTTTTTTGTACGCCAAATTGTGTATGCAAAACAAGAGGCATCCAAAACTGAAGGACACTTTAGATGCTGGTCTCCAATAATTTGATTTTCTGAGTAAAGATTTTTCTAGACCTGCAATAGCGGTTTTGTTCAATAATGTCGGTTTATATTTAGCTTTCGTATAGCAGATAGAGAAAAAAAAAATCTTTGGTTAAGGTCTTTGAGCCAAGCATCTAGGATAAAATTTTCAAAAGCACTCAACAGTGGCTTTTGAAAACAGAATTAGGCTAGTTGCTGAGACAAGCTTTGAAAGCTCCCCCCTACCTCCTTTAGCATTTTAACTGAGAGCTGATTTCCTCAGTTATGGTACCATTCCTCCTTTTCGTCTCCCCATCTCATGGCCTCCACCAGTATCGCTAAGTCAAGCTGGATTTAAAACCAGGAAAACAAGCAGGAGACCGGGCAATGAGGGAGCTTGTGGCCATGGCCTCCCCAGCATGTCTGCCGCCCAGAGTGGAGCAGCTGGGCACAGGGATGCTCCCTGGGTGGCTCCCACTTTCCAGCCAGCCTTTGTTCTCTTTGTGGGAGGTGTACACCCTCCGCCTGATGGTTAGGTGAGGCTGTAATTACCTCAGTAATAAAGGTCTGATTCTTCCCTGCTCTGCACCTCCTTGGCTGGTCAGGAATACTTGTCTAAAGTGGGTGCAAAATGCTACCAGGTCAGAAAGGTGACATTTTACACCAATGGAAATGACCAGGTGTAAGGAACAAAGGCCTACATAGCCACGCTCTCAACTCTGTTGTCCTTCAGTTAAGTAGTTCCTCGGGCAATGACACTAATGAGGCCTTGTTTCCTCAGGGTTGGATTCTCTCGTATCTAAATGGGATGTGAGCTTTTCCTGGGGAGAGAGGCAGTTAGAATTTCTCCCTCCCAGGTAGTGTCCAATTGGGGTGGATGTCACGCTGCAGCCTTTCTCTTGGTGGGGACGCCAGTGGGACTTCTCTTGGCTGCTCATTTTCCTGAAACTTGCGGGAATTTTTGAGAGCTCTGCTCTTCTATTAAATTTGGCTGAATTCGGTCAAAGGGCTCAAAGTTAGCAGGGGTTAGGAAGACAAATGCATCGAATGAGACAGGGCAAAGTCATAAACCTGTTCCTACTACGAAGAGAAGGCTAAATATTATTTTTACTTACAAGTACGTTTTTCAGTTGTGTGGTAAACTCATATGGTATTTTTTTGCTGCTTCGGTAGGCCTGTCTGGCTGCAACTCCTGCAAGCAGTATCAATAAAGGGAGTACGCACAAATGAATACAGGCAAGCTGGGCATGCAGCTCAGGGAAGAGGGGAGGCTAGTTAGCTGGGTGCAGAAGAGAACTGGAAAGTTCATTAAATCCACAGAAGCAGCGATCATGTTCACTGGGGACGGTGCTGACCGGACAAGGTCATGGGTCTGAACGGAGAAAGCAACTGAACAAAGAAGCAGCAAGAGAAGGTTTTCTTTGGGTTCGGTCCAGGACAGCAGTCACAACATGGCAGCCAGCGGGATGTGTGCACTGTAAAGCTGGCAATGCAGCTTGGCGTTATTATCGACCAGAGAGGCCACAAGACAGCAGGGACAGCCCCTTTTCCTATACAGTTTTTAATGGCTCAGAACTGCTGAAGGCCCTTTAAAATGCATAAAACTCCCCCTTTCTAACACTGCTCTCTGGCAGGACAGACATCCAGCTAATGCTTTCACTTCACATGTTCCTGAATGTCCCACTAATGAACAGGCACTAGCCTACTGAGAAACCTGACATCGGCTTGCAGAGTCCACATCCTTCATCGGATAAGCCACCACTGCAACCTAATATCTCCTCTTGTGATAAAGCCAAGGCTAAAACCACCAAGGGAGCACCCAGGCTGCGTTCCCGGAATTGCAGGATAAAGCTGCAGCAGTTCCCCAAAACGCCACAGTGCCTGGGTGGGGGAGAGGTACCAACTGTGGGTGACACAGCTCCTCACATTTAGCTAACCCCACAGAATACGCAGCATTTGTAGGTTACGTAGAGTTTTTTACAAAATTATAGCTGCCCGGGGAAAAGCAGACTATCCCCAAATCCACCCGAGATGCCCCTC